>NW_028155731.1:0-88557 GCF_963454915.1 Gymnoscopelus microlampas | reverse complement strand
TGCGTGGGGTGGGTATTTGGGGCTGTGCGTGGTGGGTGGGTATTTGGGGCGTGGGGTGGGTATTTGGGGCGTGCGTGGGGTGGGTATTTGGGGCGTGCGTGGGTGGGTGGGGTATTTGGGGCGATGCGTGGGGTGGGTATTTGGGGCGTGCGTGGGGTGGGTATTTGGGGCGTGGGGTGGGTATTTGGGGCGTGCGTGGGGTGGGTATTTGGGGCGTGCGTGGGGTGGGTATTTGGGGCGTGCGTGGGGTGGGTATTTGGGGGCGTGGGGGTGGGTATTTGGGGCGTGCGTGGGGTGGGTATTTGGGGCGTGCGTGGGGGTGGGGTATTTGGGGCGTGCGTGGGTGGGTATTTGGGGCGTGCGTGGGGTGGGTATTTGGGGGCGTGGGGGTGGGTATTTGGGGCGTGCGTGGGGGTGGGTATTTGGGCGTGCGTGGGGTGGGTATTTGGGGCTGTGCGTGGGGTGGGTATTTGGGGCGTGCGTGGGGTGGGTATTTGGGGCGTGCGTGGGGTGGGTATTTGGGGCGTGCGTGGGGTGGGTATTTGGGGCTGTGCGTGGGGTGGGTATTTGGGGCGTGCGTGGGGTGGGTATTTGGGCGTGCGTGGGGTGGGTATTTGGGGCGTGCGTGGGGTGGGTATTTGGGGCGTGCGTGGGGTGGGTATTTGGGGCGTGCGTGGGGTGGGTATTTGGGGCGTGCGTGGGGTGGGTATTTGGGGCGTGGGGGTGGGTATTTGGGGCGTGCGTGGGGTGGGTATTTGGGGCGTGCGTGGGGTGGGTATTTGGGGCGTGCGTGGGGTGGGTATTTGGGGGCGTGGGTGGGTATTTGGGGCGTGCGTGGGGTGGGTATTTGGGGCGTGCGTGGGGTGGGTATTTGGGGCGTGCGTGGGGTGGGTATTTGGGCGTGGGGTGGGTATTTGGGGCGTGCGTGGGGTGGGTATTTGGGGCGTGCGTGGGGTGGGTATTTGGGGCGTGCGTGGGGTGGGTATTTGGGGCGTGCGTGGGGTGGGTATTTGGGGCGTGGGGTGGGTATTTGGGGCGTGCGTGGGGTGGGTATTTGGGGCGTGCGTGGGGTGGGTATTTGGGGCGTGCGTGGGGTGGGTATTTGGGGCGTGCGTGGGGTGGGTATTTGGGGCGTGGGGTGGGTATTTGGGGCGTGCGTGGGGTGGGTATTTGGGGCGTGCGTGGGGTGGGTATTTGGGGCGTGCGTGGGGTGGGTATTTGGGGCGTGGGGTGGGTATTTGGGGCGTGCGTGGGGTGGGTATTTGGGGCGTGCGTGGGGGTGGGTATTTGGGCGTGCGTGGGGTGGGTATTTGGGGCGTGGGGTGGGTATTTGGGGCGTGCGTGGGGTGGGTATTTGGGGCGTGCGTGGGGTGGGTATTTGGGGCGTGCGTGGGGTGGGTATTTGGGGCGTGCGTGGGGTGGGTATTTGGGGCGTGGGGTGGGTATTTGGGGCGTGCGTGGGGTGGGTATTTGGGGCGTGCGTGGGGTGGGTATTTGGGGCGTGCGTGGGGTGGGTATTTGGGGCGTGCGTGGGGTGGGTATTTGGGGCGTGCGTGGGGTGGGTATTTGGGGCGTGCGTGGGGTGGGTATTTGGGGCGTGCGTGGGGTGGGTATTTGGGGCGTGGGGTGGGTATTTGGGGCGTGCGTGGGGTGGGTATTTGGGGCGTGCGTGGGGTGGGTATTTGGGGCGTGCGTGGGGTGGGTATTTGGGGCGTGGGGTGGGTATTTGGGGCGTGCGTGGGGTGGGTATTTGGGGCGTGCGTGGGGTGGGTATTTGGGGCGTGCGTGGGGTGGGTATTTGGGGCGTGCGTGGGGTGGGTATTTGGGGCGTGGGGTGGGTATTTGGGGCGTGCGTGGGGTGGGTATTTGGGGCGTGCGTGGGGTGGGTATTTGGGGCGTGCGTGGGGTGGGTATTTGGGGCGTGCGTGGGGTGGGTATTTGGGGCGTGGGGTGGGTATTTGGGGCGTGCGTGGGGTGGGTATTTGGGGCGTGCGTGGGGTGGGTATTTGGGGCGTGCGTGGGGTGGGTATTTGGGGCGTGCGTGGGGTGGGTATTTGGGGCGTGGGGTGGGTATTTGGGGCGTGCGTGGGGTGGGTATTTGGGGCGTGCGTGGGGTGGGTATTTGGGGCGTGCGTGGGGTGGGTATTTGGGGCGTGGGGTGGGTATTTGGGGCGTGCGTGGGGTGGGTATTTGGGGCGTGCGTGGGGTGGGTATTTGGGGCGTGCGTGGGGTGGGTATTTGGGGCGTGGGGTGGGTATTTGGGGCGTGCGTGGGGTGGGTATTTGGGGCGTGCGTGGGGTGGGTATTTGGGGCGTGCGTGGGGTGGGTATTTGGGGCGTGCGTGGGGTGGGTATTTGGGGCGTGGGTGGGTATTTGGGGCGTGCGTGGGGTGGGTATTTGGGGCGTGCGTGGGGTGGGTATTTGGGGCGTGCGTGGGGTGGGTATTTGGGGCGTGGGGTGGGTATTTGGGGCGTGCGTGGGGTGGGTATTTGGGGCGTGCGTGGGGTGGGTATTTGGGGCGTGCGTGGGGTGGGTATTTGGGGCGTGGGGTGGGTATTTGGGGCGTGCGTGGGGTGGGTATTTGGGGCGTGCGTGGGGTGGGTATTTGGGGCGTGCGTGGGGTGGGTATTTGGGGCGTGGGGTGGGTATTTGGGGCGTGCGTGGGGTGGGTATTTGGGGCGTGCGTGGGGTGGGTATTTGGGGCGTGCGTGGGGTGGGTATTTGGGGCGTGCGTGGGGTGGGTATTTGGGGCGTGCGTGGGTGGGTATTTGGGGCGTGCGTGGGGTGGGTATTTGGGGCGTGCGTGGGGTGGGTATTTGGGGCGTGCGTGGGTGGGTATTTGGGGCGTGCGGGGGTAGGGTATTTGGGGCGTGCGTGGGGTGGGTATTTGGGGCGTGCGTGGGGTGGGTATTTGGGGCGTGGGGTGGGTATTTGGGGCGTGCGTGGGTTGGGTATTTGGGGCGTGCGTGGGTGGGTATTTGGGGGCGTGCGTGGGGTGGGTATTTGGGGCGTGCGTGGGGTGGGTATTTGGGGCGTGCGTGGGGTGGGTATTTGGGGCGTGGGGTGGGTATTTGGGGCGTGCGTGGGGTGGGTATTTGGGGCGTGCGTGGGGTGGGTATTTGGGGCGTGCGTGGGGTGGGTATTTGGGGCGTGCGTGGGGTGGGTATTTGGGGCGTGGGGTGGGTATTTGGGGCGTGCGTGGGGTGGGTATTTGGGGCGTGCGTGGGGTGGGTATTTGGGCGTGCGTGGGGTGGGTATTTGGGGCGTGCGTGGGGTGGGTATTTGGGGCGTGCGTGGGGTGGGTATTTGGGGCGTGCGTGGGGTGGGTATTTGGGGCGTGCGTGGGGTGGGTATTTGGGGCGTGCGTGGGGTGGGTATTTGGGGCGTGGGGGTGGGTATTTGGGGCGTGCGTGGGGTGGGTATTTGGGGCGTGCGTGGGGTGGGTATTTGGGGCGTGCGTGGGGTGGGTATTTGGGGCGTGGGGTGGGTATTTGGGGCTGTGCGTGGGGTGGGTATTTGGGGCGTGCGTGGGGTGGGTATTTGGGGCGTGCGTGGGGTGGGTATTTGGGGCGTGCGTGGGGTGGGTATTTGGGGCGTGGGGTGGGTATTTGGGGCGTGCGTGGGGTGGGTATTTGGGGCGTGCGTGGGGTGGGTATTTGGGGCGTGCGTGGGGTGGGTATTTGGGGCGTGCGTGGGGTGGGTATTTGGGTGCGTGGGGTGGGTATTTGGGGCGTGCGTGGGGTGGGTATTTGGGGCGTGCGTGGGGTGGGTATTTGGGGCGTGCGTGGGGTGGGTATTTGGGGCGTGGGGTGGGTATTTGGGGCGTGCGTGGGGTGGGTATTTGGGGCGTGCGTGGGGTGGGTATTTGGGGCGTGCGTGGGGTGGGTATTTGGGGCGTGCGTGGGGTGGGTATTTGGGGCGTGCGTGGGGTGGGTATTTGGGGCGTGCGTGGGGTGGGTATTTGGGGCGTGCGTGGGGTGGGTATTTGGGGCGTGCGTGGGGTGGGTATTTGGGGCGTGGGGTGGGTATTTGGGGCGTGCGTGGGGTGGGTATTTGGGGCGTGCGTGGGGTGGGTATTTGGGGCGTGCGTGGGGTGGGTATTTGGGGCGTGCGTGGGGTGGGTATTTGGGGCGTGCGTGGGGTGGGTATTTGGGGCGTGGGGTGGGTATTTGGGGCGTGCGTGGGGTGGGTATTTGGGGCGTGCGTGGGGTGGGTATTTGGGGCGTGCGTGGGGTGGGTATTTGGGGCGTGGGGTGGGTATTTGGGGCGTGCGTGGGGTGGGTATTTGGGGCGTGCGTGGGGTGGGTATTTGGGGCGTGCGTGGGGTGGGTATTTGGGGCGTGCGTGGGGTGGGTATTTGGGGCGTGGGGTGGGTATTTGGGGCGTGCGTGGGGTGGGTATTTGGGGCGTGCGTGGGGTGGGTATTTGGGGCGTGCGTGGGGTGGGTATTTGGGGCGTGCGTGGGGTGGGTATTTGGGGCGTGGGGTGGGTATTTGGGGCGTGCGTGGGGTGGGTATTTGGGGCGTGCGTGGGGTGGGTATTTGGGGCGTGGGGTGGGTATTTGGGGCGTGCGTGGGGTGGGTATTTGGGGCGTGCGTGGGGTGGGTATTTGGGGCGTGCGTGGGGTGGGTATTTGGGGCGTGGGGTGGGTATTTGGGGCGTGCGTGGGGTGGGTATTTGGGGCGTGCGTGGGGTGGGTATTTGGGGCGTGCGTGGGGTGGGTATTTGGGGCGTGGGGTGGGTATTTGGGGCGTGCGTGGGGTGGGTATTTGGGGCGTGCGTGGGGTGGGTATTTGGGGCGTGCGTGGGGTGGGTATTTGGGGCGTGCGTGGGGTGGGTATTTGGGGCGTGGGGTGGGTATTTGGGGCGTGCGTGGGGTGGGTATTTGGGGCGTGCGTGGGGTGGGTATTTGGGGCGTGCGTGGGGTGGGTATTTGGGGCGTGCGGGGGTAGGGTATTTGGGGCGTGCGTGGGGTGGGTATTTGGGGCGTGCGTGGGGTGGGTATTTGGGGCGTGGGGTGGGTATTTGGGGCGTGCGTGGGTTGGGTATTTGGGGCGTGGGGTGGGTATTTGGGGCGTGCGTGGGGTGGGTATTTGGGGCGTGCGTGGGGTGGGTATTTGGGGCGTGCGTGGGGTGGGTATTTGGGGCGTGGGGTGGGTATTTGGGGCGTGCGTGGGGTGGGTATTTGGGGCGTGCGTGGGGTGGGTATTTGGGGCGTGCGTGGGGTGGGTATTTGGGGCGTGCGTGGGGTGGGTATTTGGGGCGTGGGGTGGGTATTTGGGGCGTGCGTGGGGTGGGTATTTGGGGCGTGCGTGGGGTGGGTATTTGGGGCGTGCGTGGGGTGGGTATTTGGGGCGTGGGGTGGGTATTTGGGGCGTGCGTGGGGTGGGTATTTGGGGCGTGCGTGGGGTGGGTATTTGGGGCGTGCGTGGGGTGGGTATTTGGGGCGTGGGGTGGGTATTTGGGGCGTGCGTGGGGTGGGTATTTGGGGCGTGCGTGGGGTGGGTATTTGGGGCGTGCGTGGGGTGGGTATTTGGGGCGTGGGGTGGGTATTTGGGGCGTGCGTGGGGTGGGTATTTGGGGCGTGCGTGGGGTGGGTATTTGGGGCGTGCGTGGGGTGGGTATTTTGGGCGTGCGTGGGGTGGGTATTTGGGGCGTGGGGTGGGTATTTGGGGCGTGCGTGGGGTGGGTATTTGGGGCGTGCGTGGGGTGGGTATTTGGGGCGTGCGTGGGGTGGGTATTTGGGGCGTGCGGGGGTAGGGTATTTGGGGCGTGCGTGGGGTGGGTATTTGGGGCGTGCGTGGGGTGGGTATTTGGGGCGTGGGGTGGGTATTTGGGGCGTGCGTGGGTTGGGTATTTGGGGCGTGGGGTGGGTATTTGGGGCGTGCGTGGGGTGGGTATTTGGGGCGTGCGTGGGGTGGGTATTTGGGGCGTGCGTGGGGTGGGTATTTGGGGCGTGGGGTGGGTATTTGGGGCGTGCGTGGGGTGGGTATTTGGGGCGTGCGTGGGGTGGGTATTTGGGGCGTGCGTGGGGTGGGTATTTGGGGCGTGCGTGGGGTGGGTATTTGGGGCGTGGGGTGGGTATTTGGGGCGTGCGTGGGGTGGGTATTTGGGGCGTGCGTGGGGTGGGTATTTGGGGCGTGCGTGGGGTGGGTATTTGGGGCGTGCGTGGGGTGGGTATTTGGGGCGTGCGTGGGGTGGGTATTTGGGGCGTGCGTGGGGTGGGTATTTGGGGCGTGCGTGGGGTGGGTATTTGGGGCGTGCGTGGGGTGGGTATTTGGGGCGTGGGGTGGGTATTTGGGGCGTGCGTGGGGTGGGTATTTGGGGCGTGCGTGGGGTGGGTATTTGGGGCGTGCGTGGGGTGGGTATTTGGGGCGTGGGGTGGGTATTTGGGGCGTGCGTGGGGTGGGTATTTGGGGCGTGCGTGGGGTGGGTATTTGGGGCGTGCGTGGGGTGGGTATTTGGGGCGTGCGTGGGGTGGGTATTTGGGGCGTGGGGTGGGTATTTGGGGCGTGCGTGGGGTGGGTATTTGGGGCGTGCGTGGGGTGGGTATTTGGGGCGTGCGTGGGGTGGGTATTTGGGGCGTGCGTGGGGTGGGTATTTGGGGCGTGGGGTGGGTATTTGGGGCGTGCGTGGGGTGGGTATTTGGGGCGTGCGTGGGGTGGGTATTTGGGGCGTGCGTGGGGTGGGTATTTGGGGCGTGGGGTGGGTATTTGGGGCGTGCGTGGGGTGGGTATTTGGGGCGTGCGTGGGGTGGGTATTTGGGGAGTGCGTGGGGTGGGTATTTGGGGCGTGGGGTGGGTATTTGGGGCGTGCGTGGGGTGGGTATTTGGGGCGTGCGTGGGGTGGGTATTTGGGGCGTGCGTGGGGTGGGTATTTGGGGCGTGCGTGGGGTGGGTATTTGGGGCGTGGGGTGGGTATTTGGGGCGTGCGTGGGGTGGGTATTTGGGGCGTGCGTGGGGTGGGTATTTGGGGCGTGCGTGGGGTGGGTATTTGGGGCGTGCGTGGGGTGGGTATTTGGGGCGTGCGTGGGGTGGGTATTTGGGGCGTGGGGTGGGTATTTGGGGCGTGCGTGGGGTGGGTATTTGGGGCGTGCGTGGGGTGGGTATTTGGGGCGTGCGTGGGGTGGGTATTTGGGGCGTGGGGTGGGTATTTGGGGCGTGCGTGGGGTGGGTATTTGGGGCGTGCGTGGGGTGGGTATTTGGGGCGTGCGTGGGGTGGGTATTTGGGGCGTGCGTGGGGTGGGTATTTGGGGCGTGGGGTGGGTATTTGGGGCGTGCGTGGGGTGGGTATTTGGGGCGTGCGTGGGGTGGGTATTTGGGGCGTGCGTGGGGTGGGTATTTGGGGCGTGCGTGGGGTGGGTATTTGGGGCGTGGGGTGGGTATTTGGGGCGTGCGTGGGGTGGGTATTTGGGGCGTGCGTGGGGTGGGTATTTGGGGCGTGGGGTGGGTATTTGGGGCGTGCGTGGGGTGGGTATTTGGGGCGTGCGTGGGGTGGGTATTTGGGGCGTGCGTGGGGTGGGTATTTGGGGCGTGGGGTGGGTATTTGGGGCGTGCGTGGGGTGGGTATTTGGGGCGTGCGTGGGGTGGGTATTTGGGGCGTGCGTGGGGTGGGTATTTGGGGCGTGGGGTGGGTATTTGGGGCGTGCGTGGGGTGGGTATTTGGGGCGTGCGTGGGGTGGGTATTTGGGGCGTGCGTGGGGTGGGTATTTTGGGCGTGCGTGGGGTGGGTATTTGGGGCGTGGGGTGGGTATTTGGGGCGTGCGTGGGGTGGGTATTTGGGGCGTGCGTGGGGTGGGTATTTGGGGCGTGCGTGGGGTGGGTATTTGGGGCGTGCGGGGGTAGGGTATTTGGGGCGTGCGTGGGGTGGGTATTTGGGGCGTGCGTGGGGTGGGTATTTGGGGCGTGGGGTGGGTATTTGGGGCGTGCGTGGGTTGGGTATTTGGGGCGTGGGGTGGGTATTTGGGGCGTGCGTGGGGTGGGTATTTGGGGCGTGCGTGGGGTGGGTATTTGGGGCGTGCGTGGGGTGGGTATTTGGGGCGTGGGGTGGGTATTTGGGGCGTGCGTGGGGTGGGTATTTGGGGCGTGCGTGGGGTGGGTATTTGGGGCGTGCGTGGGGTGGGTATTTGGGGCGTGGGGTGGGTATTTGGGGCGTGCGTGGGGTGGGTATTTGGGGCGTGCGTGGGGTGGGTATTTGGGGCGTGCGTGGGGTGGGTATTTGGGGGGTAGCACTTTACAATAATGACCCGTTATAAAGCATTTATAAACGTTTATAAGTAGTTTGTAGACTATTAACAAATCATTAACAACCTGTTTGTTGACATTTCTAAATGATTACTAAAACCTTTATAACTACAGTTACAAATCATTTGTAAAGTATTAGTAAGTAGTGAACTATTCATGAATAAGCCATTTATATACATCTGTAAAAGATTATTAAATCATTTGTAACGACCCATTCTAAAGCATTTATAAACGTTTATAAGCAGTTTGTAGACTATTAACAAATCATTAACAACCTGTTTATTGACATTTGTAAATGATTACTAAAACCTTTATAACTACGGTTACAAATCATCTATAAAGGTATTAGTAACTATTCATGAATAAGCCATGTATAATACATCTGTAAATGATTATTAAATAATTTGTAACTGATGTTACATAATATATACAAGCTATTGGTAGCTTGTTCATGTTTAACATATGCTTTGTTAAACATTCCTAAAGTGTCTATAAATCCTTAGTACATGTTATTATGTGCCCTATAGTAAAGTTAAGACAGTTCATCATTTACAACTGTCTGTTAATGTGTTTGTTCATGTTTAACATGCTTTGTAAAATATTCCTAAAATATCTATAAATCCTTTGTACATGTTATTATGTGCCCTACAGTAAAGTGAAGACAGTTCATCATTTATGACTGTCTGTTAATGTGGACTTTCTCCTTACCTGTTGCAAACTACCTGGCTTTCATGAATGCAGACACCAAACAATTACTAGAATTATCATTCATGTTAAGCAAATTATGCGTAAGACATTCGTAAAGAGTATGTAAACCATTTGCAGACGTTATCATGAGCCTGAGCCTAGTTGCTTCTTTTGGGCTTGTTTTCATAGACCTGTCCGCATGTTTCTTTTGCAAAATCTGGCAACACACTGATTACCTGCATTACACCTGCAGTAGCCTACTAGGGAGGAAGTGAACAGTGATGCAGTTGCAGACTGGACAGAAATATGTCTAATTCATGTTTTATGTGTTTTAACTGTCTTGTTGCAGGTGATCGAGGTAACATAAAATGGCTAATCTTACACACATGAAGTAGCATTATGACTAGGGGGTATTTTGATGGTGGCTGTTTGTATCCACAATGTTTGTTTTGATGTGTAGGCTAGTAATGTCCTCCATGCTTAGCCGTTTAGCTTAGCAGCTAAAGCTAACTTGCACTGGGAGGTGGTGACTGCAGAGGCTCCAAGCTGCTACTCTGTGATTCTGTTGTGATTAATTTCTTTGTTTAAATGTCAGTGTGTGTGCTGTGGCCAAGAGTTGCTACATTTTATATTTTAATAAATTGTTGTATACTTGTATACTATATAACGTTACTTTTGCCACTTTTTGATGTCACATGTTTTACTAATCACTGTTAAACATGAAATAATAATGCATAGTCTTCACTTTACAACAAGGCCCATGATAACGTTAGCAAATGGTCAACACACTCTTTACGAATGTCTTACGAATCATATATTAAACATGAAAGATAATTCTAGTAATTGTTTGGCATCTGCATTCATGAAAGCCAGGTAGTTTGCAACAGGTAAGGAGAAAGTCACATTAACAGACAGTTGTAAATGATGAACTGTCTTCACTTTACTATAGGGCACATAATAACATGTACTAAGGATTTATAGATATTTTACTCTACTCAGAGTCATAAGTTTACAAAATGTACTAAAGTACAGTGAACGTCTGTGCGGTTTGTCTTCATCACTGAAAATAACGTACATGTAAACTGATATAAAACTGCTGTCATGTGCAGTTGGGGTGAAGAAACACAACAATTTCACTCCTAATAATACCTATTTGATTTGACATCATGACTTGCTGCTGTAGCTGAGGCTTGAACCTGTTACCTGCGGCTCACTAGTCAGTGACTCTATCCATTCACCTACAGCTGTTTCCTTGGAATCTGTGGTTCTGAAACGTTTTGTTGTCAACCCCCCAAATTGACATGTATTTGGGCAGTGGACCCCAATGTGAAAAGATGTAGTGTCAGGGCCCCCCATGAAAAAGATTTATATTTATGCTGTAACACATTTTTTAAAAGTTATTTGTCTTGTTTGTTGTTCAAGTCAAAGCACCAGGATGGCTGTACTTGTCAGCCAACTGTTAGCTCAATGGGTTGAGACGCAGTATTCATGATCCAGAGGCCATGAGTTCAAATCCCATTGATGTCTTTCCTATGATTCTTTCCTTTGCAGACTGGCTTCCAGAAGATCAAGGGAAAACTACCAGGAAGGCTATATTTGTCATCCAACTGTTAGCTCAATGGGTTGAGACGCAGTATACATGATCCAGAGGCCATGAGTTCAAATCCCATTGATGTCTTTCCTATGATTCTTTCCTTTGCAGACTGGCTTCCAGAAGATCAACTGAAAACTACCAGGAAGGCTGTACTTGTCAGCCATCTGTTAGCTCAATGGGTTGAGACGCAGTATTCATGATCCAGAGGCCATGAGTTAAAATCCCATTGATGTCTTTCCTATGATTCTTTCCTTTGCAGACTGGCTTCCAGAAGATCAACTGAAAACTACCAGGAAGGCTATATTTGTCATCCAACTGTTAGCTCAATGGGTTGAGACGCAGTATACATGATCCAGAGGCCATGAGTTCAAATCCCATTGATGTCTTTCCTATGATTCTTTCCTTTGCAGACTGGCTTCCAGAAGATCAACTGAAAACTACCAGAGGCCTGTTCCTCAAAAGAGAATTAAAGCTTAAGCCTGGCTTTAACACCTATCCTGGCTTAATTTAGCCAGGATTAGGGCTGAATCGGTTCCTCAAAAGCTGAATTAGCTTGAAGATTAGTTTAGCCAGTTCACCCGGGCTAAGTTTAGCCATGAGCCGATTCCTCAAAAGAGAATTGAAGCAATCCTACCTTAGTTACCATGGCAATTTAGCTGTGAAGTTAGCCTGGTCAGGAGCAGGCTAACAGCCAAGCTTACTTAATCCAGTGCCTTGTTCTTCAAGTTTTTCCACAGTTAATTCAACACATGTGTTTGAATATGGACTCATTTTAATGACCTTGCATTCAAATAAAATGAAATAAATACAATCAGATATAATCAAATTAATTATATTACTGAAATAGTGTGTGACCATGAATCATAATTGTTTCACAATGACTCGTGGGATGTCATATTGTCACTCTGTTAACACTAGTTCATATTGTTGTTAGATGTTTGATAATATATAACAGATTTTTTTTTTCACTGAATGTAAGTCAATGAGGAGCATATTTTAAATTATCAATTTCTAGTCAATGGAGAAATTATTTTTTATTTCTTGTCCACCTTTGGAGTTACATCATGATGGCAAGGTAACTACACAACCCAAACCTCTACCAAAGTGGTCTTGCAAATGTGGGGCTATTGCGCGGCCCAAAAGAGAAATTTGATGTCTCCGCGGGAGTAATTGGTTCGACTCAAGACCCAAAAGAAGGTGAACTGACTGTAATGATTCAAAATGTCATATATAGAATAGAAACCCCATTCAAACTTTAAAATGTTCATCTTACTGTGAACATGTTTGCCTGAAAGGGAATCTTTGAAATGTTTAATAGTTTTAGAATTGTACTCCTTTAAAAGTTCAGAGATTTAGAATGGAGGTCGATGGACGAATTTGGGACCTCAAAAAAACACTTTCACCTAGAAACTCCATTCACAGTTCAAAAATTCCACCTTACTGTGGACATGCATGCTTGAGATTTTTTCTTTTGAAATCATTTGTAGTTTTGGAGATATTTAACTTTAAGCGCCCCATTCATTGTCGATGCGGCAATGGACATTTAAAGGCAGGCTTACAACTACATACTTACGCCTAGTAACCTCATTCATACTTTAAAATGTTCGTCTTACTCTGGACATGTTTGCCTGAAAAGGAATCTTTGAAATGTTGCATAGTTTTAGAATTGTACTCCTTTAAAAGTTCAGAGATTTAGAATGGAGGCGGATGGAAGGTTAGGGTTAGGCTATAGGGACCTCAAAAAAACACGTTCACCTAGAAACTCCATTCACAGTTCAAAAATTCCACCTTACTGTGGACATGCATGCTTGAGATTTTTTCTTTTGAAATCATTTGTAGTTTTGGAGATATTTAACTTTAAGCGCCCCATTCATTGTCGATGCGGCAATGGACATTTAAAGGCAGGCTTACAACTACATACTTACGCCTAGTAACCTCATTCATACTTTAAAATGTTCGTCTTACTCTGGACATGTTTGCCTGAAAAGGAATCTTTGAAATGTTGCATAGTTTTAGAATTGTACTCCTTTAAAAGTTCAGAGATTTAGAATGGAGGCGGATGGAAGGTTAGGGTTAGGCTATAGGGACCTCAAAAAAACACGTTCACCTAGAAACTCCATTCACAGTTAAACAATTCCACCTTACTGTGGACATGCATGCTTGAGATTTTTTCTTTTGAAATCATTTGTAGTTTTGGAGATATTTAACTTTAAGCGCCCCATTCATTGTCGATGCGGCAATGGACATTTAAAGGCAGGCTTACAACTACATACTTACGCCTAGTAACCTCATTCATACTTTAAAATGTTCGTCTTACTCTGGACATGTTTGCCTGAAAAGGAATCTTTGAAATGTTGCATAGTTTTAGAATTGTACTCCTTTAAAAGTTCCACCAGGAAACCTGTAACTCTCAGCCAACAGCATAGCTAAACTGGTAGAGCGTCTGTCCGAAGAGACCGAATTGGCCAGATTCGGTTTCAGTTACTAAGGTGGTGACTGGATTTGAACCAGGACACTCCTACAAGTTATTCTACGGATATCAGTCAATTTATCCGTTGCCCCAAGTACATACTTACGCCTAGTAACCTCATTCATACTTTAAAATGTTCATCTTACTCTGGACATGTTTGCCTGAAAAGGAATCTTTGAAATGTTGCATAGTTTTAGAATTGTACTCCTTTAAAAGTTCCACCAGGAAACCTGGTTTCATTCATTGTCGATGCGGCAATGGACATTTAAAGGCAGGCTTACAACTACATACTTACGCCTAGTAACCTCATTCATACTTTAAAATGTTCATCTTACTCTGGACATGTTTGCCTGAAAAGGAATCTTTGAAATGTTGCATATTTTTAGAATTGTACTCCTTTAAAAGTTCAGAGTTTTTGAATGTTGGCGGATGGAAGGTTTTGGGACCTCAAAAAAACACTTTCACCTAGAAACTCCATTCACAGTTCAAAAATTCCCCCTTCTGTGGACATGCATCCTTGAGATGTTTTACTTTGAAATGATTTGTAGTTTTTGAAATATTTAACTTTAAGCGCCTAATGCATTGTCAATGGCAATGGATATTTAAAGGGAAAAGGGTACAAAGTTTTAAAGGCTAAGTTAACAGCTTAAGTCAGAACCTCTGTGGTGCAGTGGTTTAGATACAGGACCTGCAACCAGAAGGTTACCGGTTCAAATCCAACCAGGACAGGTCTCCAAAAAATACCTGACTCTTGCACCTTTATCTGATCTTTCACTGAACAGCGTGTAAGACACCATAAAAAGTATGTACCATGATGGAGCAGTGGTTAAGATTCAGGCCTTACACACTGAAGGTCCTGAGTTCAAATCTCGCAAGGACATCTTTCTAACTTTTACCTGGGGCTTTTACCTTTATATAATCTTTCAGACAAATTCCACGCAAGTCAACAGAACATGTAAGGACCTCTGTGGTGCAGTGGTTTAGATACAGGACTTGCAACCAGAAGATTCCTGGTTCAAATCCAACTGGCACACTATTTTTTCTTTCCCAAGACTCAAGACCCAAAAGAGTCTTGAGTCGAACCAATTACTCCCGCGGACACATCAAATTTCTCTTTTGGGCCATGAGTCCCAAGACTCAAGGCCCAAAAGAGAAATTTGATGTCTCCGTGGGAGTAATTGGTTCGACTCAAGACCCAAAAGAAGGTGAACTGACTGTAATGATTCAAAATGTCATATATAGAATAGAAACCCCATTCAAACTTTAAAATGTTCATCTTACTGTGGACATGTTTGCCTGAAAGGGAATCTTTGAAATGTTTAATAGTTTTAGAATTGTACTCCTTTAAAAGTTCAGAGATTTAGAATGGAGGTCGATGGACGAATTTGGGACCTCAAAAAAACACTTTCACCTAGAAACTCCATTCACAGTTCAAAAATTCCACCTTACTGTGGACATGCATGCTTGAGATTTTTTCTTTTGAAATCATTTGTAGTTTTGGAGATATTTAACTTTAAGCGCCCCATTCATTGTCGATGCGGCAATGGACATTTAAAGGCAGGCTTACAACTACATACTTACGCCTAGTAACCTCATTCATACTTTAAAATGTTCGTCTTACTCTGGACATGTTTGCCTGAAAAGGAATCTTTGAAATGTTGCATAGTTTTAGAATTGTACTCCTTTAAAAGTTCAGAGATTTAGAATGGAGGCGGATGGAAGGTTAGGGTTAGGCTATAGGGACCTCAAAAAAACACGTTCACCTAGAAACTCCATTCACAGTTCAAAAATTCCACCTTACTGTGGACATGCATGCTTGAGATTTTTTCTTTTGAAATCATTTGTAGTTTTGGAGATATTTAACTTTAAGCGCCCCATTCATTGTCGATGCGGCAATGGACATTTAAAGGCAGGCTTACAACTACATACTTACGCCTAGTAACCTCATTCATACTTTAAAATGTTCGTCTTACTCTGGACATGTTTGCCTGAAAAGGAATCTTTGAAATGTTGCATAGTTTTAGAATTGTACTCCTTTAAAAGTTCAGAGATTTAGAATGGAGGCGGATGGAAGGTTAGGGTTAGGCTATAGGGACCTCAAAAAAACACGTTCACCTAGAAACTCCATTCACAGTTCAAAAATTCCACCTTACTGTGGACATGCATGCTTGAGATTTTTTCTTTTGAAATCATTTGTAGTTTTGGAGATATTTAACTTTAAGCGCCCCATTCATTGTCGATGCGGCAATGGACATTTAAAGGCAGGCTTACAACTACATACTTACGCCTAGTAACCTCATTCATACTTTAAAATGTTCGTCTTACTCTGGACATGTTTGCCTGAAAAGGAATCTTTGAAATGTTGCATAGTTTTAGAATTGTACTCCTTTAAAAGTTCAGAGATTTAGAATGGAGGCGGATGGAAGGTTAGGGTTAGGCTATAGGGACCTAAAAAAAACACGTTCACCTAGAAACTCCATTCACAGTTCAAAAATTCCACCTTACTGTGGACATGCATGCTTGAGATTTTTTCTTTTGAAATCATTTGTAGTTTTGGAGATATTTAACTTTAAGCGCCCCATTCATTGTCGATGCGGCAATGGACATTTAAAGGCAGGCTTACAACTACATACTTACGCCTAGTAACCTCATTCATACTTTAAAATGTTCGTCTTACTCTGGACATGTTTGCCTGAAAAGGAATCTTTGAAATGTTGCATAGTTTTAGAATTGTACTCCTTTAAAAGTTCAGAGATTTAGAATGGAGGCGGATGGAAGGTTAGGGTTAGGCTATAGGGACCTCAAAAAAACACGTTCACCTAGAAACTCCATTCACAGTTCAAAAATTCCACCTTACTGTGGACATGCATGCTTGAGATTTTTTCTTTTGAAATCATTTGTAGTTTTGGAGATATTTAACTTTAAGCGCCCCATTCATTGTCGATGCGGCAATGGACATTTAAAGGCAGGCTTACAACTACATACTTACGCCTAGTAACCTCATTCATACTTTAAAATGTTCGTCTTACTCTGGACATGTTTGCCTGAAAAGGAATCTTTGAAATGTTGCATAGTTTTAGAATTGTACTCCTTTAAAAGTTCAGAGATTTAGAATGGAGGCGGATGGAAGGTTAGGGTTAGGCTATAGGGACCTCAAAAAAACACGTTCACCTAGAAACTCCATTCACAGTTCAAAAATTCCACCTTACTGTGGACATGCATGCTTGAGATTTTTTCTTTTGAAATCATTTGTAGTTTTGGAGATATTTAACTTTAAGCGCCCCATTCATTGTCGATGCGGCAATGGACATTTAAAGGCAGGCTTACAACTACATACTTACGCCTAGTAACCTCATTCATACTTTAAAATGTTCGTCTTACTCTGGACATGTTTGCCTGAAAAGGAATCTTTGAAATGTTGCATAGTTTTAGAATTGTACTCCTTTAAAAGTTCAGAGATTTAGAATGGAGGCGGATGGAAGGTTAGGGTTAGGCTATAGGGACCTCAAAAAAACACGTTCACCTAGAAACTCCATTCACAGTTCAAAAATTCCACCTTACTGTGGACATGCATGCTTGAGATTTTTTCTTTTGAAATCATTTGTAGTTTTGGAGATATTTAACTTTAAGCGCCCCATTCATTGTCGATGCGGCAATGGACATTTAAAGGCAGGCTTACAACTACATACTTACGCCTAGTAACCTCATTCATACTTTAAAATGTTCGTCTTACTCTGGACATGTTTGCCTGAAAAGGAATCTTTGAAATGTTGCATAGTTTTAGAATTGTACTCCTTTAAAAGTTCCACCAGGAAACCTGTAACTCTCAGCCAACAGCATAGCTAAACTGGTAGAGCGTCTGTCCGAAGAGACCGAATTGGCCAGATTCGGTTTCAGTTACTAAGGTGGTGACTGGATTTGAACCAGGACACTCCTACAAGTTATTCTACGGATATCAGTCAATTTATCCGTTGCCCCAAGTACATACTTACGCCTAGTAACCTCATTCATACTTTAAAATGTTCATCTTACTCTGGACATGTTTGCCTGAAAAGGAATCTTTGAAATGTTGCATAGTTTTAGAATTGTACTCCTTTAAAAGTTCCACCAGGAAACCTGGTTTCATTCATTGTCGATGCGGCATTGGACATTTAAAGGCAGGCTTACAACTACATACTTACGCCTAGTAACCTCATTCATACTTTAAAATGTTCATCTTACTCTGGACATGTTTGCCTGAAAAGGAATCTTTGAAATGTTGCATATTTTTAGAATTGTACTCCTTTAAAAGTTCAGAGTTTTTGAATGTTGGCGGATGGAAGGTTTTGGGACCTCAAAAAAACACTTTCACCTAGAAACTCCATTCACAGTTCAAAAAAATCCCCCTTCTGTGGACATGCATCCTTGAGATGTTTTACTTTGAAATGATTTGTAGTTTTTGAAATATTTAACTTTAAGCGCCTAATGCATTGTCAATGGCAATGGATATTTAAAGGGAAAAGGGTACAAAGTTTTGAAGGCTAAGTTAACAGAATAAGTCAGAACCTCTGTGGTGCAGTGGTTTAGATACAGGACCTGAGGCCTGTTCCTCAAAAGAGAATTAAAGCTTAAGCCTGGCTTTAACACCTATCCTGGCTTAATTTAGCCAGGATTAGGGCTGAATCGGTTCCTCAAAAGCTGAATTAGCTTGAAGATTAGTTTAGCCAGTTCACCCGGGCTAAGTTTAGCCATGAGCCGATTCCTCAAAAGAGAATTGAAGCAATCCTACCTTAGTTACCATGGCAATTTAGCTGTGAAGTTAGCCTGGTCAGGAGCAGGCTAACAGCCAAGCTTACTTAATCCAGTGCCTTGTTCTTCAAGTTTTTCCACAGTTAATTCAACACATGTGTTTGAATATGGACTCATTTTAATGACCTTGCATTCAAATAAAATGAAATAAATACAATCAGATATAATCAAATTAATTATATTACTGAAATAGTGTGTGACCATGAATTTCACAATGACTCGTGGGATGTCATATTGTCACTCTGTTAACACTAGTTCATATTGTTGTTAGATGTTTGATAATATATAACAGATTTTTTTTTTCACTGAATGTAAGTCAATGAGGAGCATATTTTAAATTATCAATTTCTAGTCAATGGAGAAATTATTTTTTATTTCTTGTCCACCTTTGGAGTTACATCATGATGGCAAGGTAACTACACAACCCAAACCTCTACCAGAGTGGTCTTGCAAATGTGGGGCTATTGCGTGTCCCACCGCCCCCCCCCCCCCCCCCGTCCCCCCCGTCCCCCCCGTCCCCCTGTCCCCCGCTCATCCCGTCGCGGCCCCCAGTCGCGGTCAACCCCCCCGGCGTCCCGTCCCGTGCGTCCCGTTGCCGTCCCGTCCCGTCGCGCGCGCGCACACACACACACACACACACACACACACACACACACACACACACACACACACACACACACACACTCTGTGTGTGCGTGCCACGCTTTCTCCCTGGATCTATTTATTGCGGTCGCGTTTCTCGCTTATAATACATTTTAGATTTTACTTCCTTGTATGATTTCATGAGCTGCTGCAATGCTGCTGTTCAGCCACAGAGAGGAATGCCGCTCTGGTTTTGGACTCCATGATTGGTCAAGTTCAAGGATTCTGCTATCGACTTTCATGGTCTTTTATAGAAATACGTGAAGCTTGGCTTCATTATCCTGGCTCGACACAGCCTGGCTTGACAAGGCCTAGCTCGACAAAGTCGCTCCTTTTCAGCCTGGCTTTGCTTTGAGGAACGGAATAAACGAGGCTTATATGGACCCGACTTTGTCAAGTCTGGATTTGGCTTAAGTCCAGGCTTAGTTTATTCACCTTTTGAGGAACAGGCCCCAGGAAGGCTGTACTTGTCAGCCATCTGTTAGCTCAATGGGTTGAGACGCAGTATACATGATCCAGAGGCCATGAGTTCAAATCCCACTGGTGTCTTTACTGTGATGCTTTCCTTTGCAGACTAACTTCTAGAAAAACAAGTTAAAACCACCAGGAAACCTGTAACTCTCAGCCTACAGCATAGCTCAACTGGTAGAGCGTCTGTCCAATGACTTGACTTGACTTGAGTGGGTTCGATTCCCACTCGAGTCAAGTGTCCCCGATATCTTGGGGCAACGGATAAATTGACTGATATCCTTAGTGATGCTTCCCTTTGCAGACTAACTTCTAGAAAACAAGTTAAAACACCAGGAAACCTGTAACTCTCAGCCAACAGCATAGCTCGACTGGTAGAGCGTCTGTCCATAACATGACTTGACTTGACTTGAGTGGGTTCGATTCCCACTCGAGTCAAGTGTCCCAGGTAACTCGGGGCAACGGATAAATTGACCGATATCCGTAGAATGACTTGTAGGAGTGTGCTAGTTCAAATCCAGTACAACCAAGGACCGCTCGGTCGAACCCACTCAAGTCAAGTCATGTTATTGGACAGACGCTCTACCAGTCGAGCTATGCTGTTGGCTGAGAGTTACAGGTTTCCTGGTGGTTTTAACTTGTTTTCTAGAAGTTAGTCTGCAAAGGGAAGCATCACTAAGGATATCAGTCAATTTATCCGTTGCCCCAAGATACCGGGGACACTTGACTCGAGTGGGAATCGAACCCACTCAAGTCAAGTCAAGTCATTGGACAGACGCTCTACCAGCTGAGCTATGCTGTAGGCTGAGAGTTACAGGTTTCCTGGTGGTTTTAACTTGTTTTTCTAGAAGTTAGTCTGCAAAGGAAAGCATCACAGTAAAGACACCAGTGGGATTTGAACTCATGGCCTCTGGATCATGTATACTGCGTCTCAACCCATTGAGCTAACAGATGGCTGACAAGTACAGCCTTCCTGGTAGTTTTCAGTTGATCTTCTGGAAGCCAGTCTGCAAAGGAAAGAATCATAGGAAAGACATCAATGGGATTTGAACTCATGGCCTCTGGATCATGTATACTGCGTCTCAACCCATTGAGCTAACAGTTGGATGACAAATATAGCCTTCCTGGTAGTTTTCAGTTGATCTTCTGGAAGCCAGTCTGCAAAGGAAAGAATCATAGGAAAGACATCAATGGGATTTGAACTCATGGCCTCTGGATCATGAATACTGCGTCTCAACCCATTGAGCTAACAGATGGCTGACAAGTACAGCCTTCCTGGTAGTGTTCAGTTGATCTTCTGGAAGCCAGTCTGCAAAGGAAAGAATCATAGGAAAGACATCAATGGGATTTGAACTCATGGCCTCTGGATCATGTATACTGCGTCTCAACCCATTGAGCTAACAGTTGGATGACAAATATAGCCTTCCTGGTAGTTTTCACTTGATCTTCTGGAAGCCAGTCTGCAAAGGAAAGAATCATAGGAAAGACATCAATGGGATTTGAACTCATGGCCTCTGGATCATGAATACTGCGTCTCAACCCATTGAGCTAACAGATGGCTGACAAGTACAGCCTTCCTGGTGCTTTGACTTGAACAACAAACAAGACAAATAACTTTATAAAAATGTGTTACAGCATAAATATAAATCTTTTTCATGGGGGGCCCTGACACTACATCTTTTCACATTGGGGTCCACTGCCCAAATACATGTCAATTTGGGGGGTTGACAACAAAACGTTTCAGAACCACAGATTCCAAGGAAACAGCTGTAGGTGAATGGATAGAGTCACTGACTAATGAGCCGCAGGTAACAGGTTCAAGCCTCAGCTACAGCAGCAAGTCAGGATGTCAAATCAAATAGGTATTATTAGGAGTGAAATGGTTGTGTTTCTTCACCCCAACTGCACATGACAGCAGTTTTATATCAGTTTACATGTACGTTATTTTCAGTGATGAAGACAAACCGCACAGACGTTCACTGTACTTTAGTACATTTTGTAAACTTATGACTCTGAGTAGAGTAAAATATCTATAAATCCTTAGTACATGTTATTATGTGCCCTATAGTAAAGTGAAGACAGTTCATCATTTACAACTGTCTGTTAATGTGACTTTCTCCTTACCTGTTGCAAACTACCTGGCTTTCATGAATGCAGATGCCAAACAATTACTAGAATTATCTTTCATGTTTAATATATGATTCGTAAGACATTCGTAAAGAGTGTGTTGACCATTTGCTAACGTTATCATGGGCCTTGTTGTAAAGTGAAGACTATGCATTATTATTTCATGTTTAACAGTGATTAGTAAAACATGTGACATCAAAAAGTGGCAAAAGTAACGTTATATAGTATACAAGTATACAACAATTTATTAAGATTGTTGGCCACAGCACACACACTGACATTTAAACAAAGAAATTAATCACAACAGAATCACAGAGTAGCAGCTTGGAGCCTCTGCAGTCACCACCTCCCAGTGCAAGTTAGCTTTAGCTGCTAAGTTAAACTGCTAAGCATGGAGGACATTACTAGCCTACACATCAAAACAAACATTGTGGATACAAACAGCCACCATCAAAATACCTCCTAGTCATAATGCTACTTCATGTGTGTAAGATTAGCCATTTTATGTTACCTCGATCACCTGCAACAAGACAGTTAAAACACATAAAACATGAATTAGACATATTTCTGTCCAGTCTGCAACTGCATCACTGTTCACTTCCTCCCTAGTAGGCTACTGTAGGTGTAATGCGGGTAATCAGTGTGTTGCCAGATTTTGCAAAAGAAACAAGCGGACAGGTCTATGAAAACAAGCCTAAAAGAAGCAACTAGGCTCAGGCTCATGATAACGTCTGCAAATGGTTTACATACTCTTTACGAATGTCTTACGCATCATTTGCTTAACATGAATGATAATTCTAGTAATTGTTTGGTGTCTGCATTCATGAAAGCCAGGTAGTTTGCAACAGGTAAGGAGAAAGTCCACATTAACAGACAGTCATAAATGATGAACTGTCTTCACTTTACTGTAGGGCACATAATAACATGTACAAAGGATTTATAGATATTTTAGGAATGTTTTACAAAGCATGTTAAACATGAACAAACACATTAACAGACAGTTGTAAATGATGAACTGTCTTCACTTTAATATAGGGCACATAATAACATGTACTAAGGATTTATAGATACTTTAGGAATGTTTAACAAAGCATATGTTAAACATGAATAAGCTACCAATAGCTTGTATATATTATGTAACATCAGTTACAAATGATTTAATAATCATTTACAGATGTATTATACATGGCTTATTCATGAATAGTTACTAATACCTTTATAGATGATTTGTAACCGTAGTTATAAAGGTTTTAGTAATCATTTACGAATGTCAATAAACAGGTTGTTAATGATTTGTTAATAGTCTACAAACTGCTTATAAACGTTTATAAATGCTTTAGAATGGGTCGTTACAAATGATTTAATAATCTTTTACAGATGTATATAAATGGCTTATTCATGAATAGTTCACTACTTACTAATACTTTACAAATGATTTGTAACTGTAGTTATAAAGGTTTTAGTAATCATTTACGAATGTCAACAAACAGGTTGTTAATGATTTGTTAATAGTCTACAAACTACTTATAAACGTTTATAAATGCTTTATAACGGGTCATTATTGTAAAGTGCTACCATTTGGGGCGTGCGTGGGGTGGGTATTTGGGGCGTGCGTGGGGTGGGTATTTGGGGCGTGCGTGGGGTGGGTATTTGGGGCGTGCGTGGGGTGGGTATTTGGGGCGTGCGTGGGGTGGGTATTTGGGGCGTGCGTGGGGTGGGTATTTGGGGCGTGGGGTGGGTATTTGGGGCGTGCGTGGGGTGGGTATATGGGGCGTGCGTGGGGTGGGTATTTGGGGCGTGCGTGGGGTGGGTATTTGGGGCGTGGGGTGGGTATTTGGGGCGTGCGTGGGGTGGGTATTTGGGGCGTGCGTGGGGTGGGTATTTGGGGCGTGCGTGGGGTGGGTATTTGGGGCGTGCGTGGGGTGGGTATTTGGGGCGTGCGTGGGGTGGGTATTTGGGGCGTGCGTGGGGTGGGTATTTGGGGCGTGCGTGGGGTGGGTATTTGGGGCGTGCGTGGGGTGGGTATTTGGGGCGTGCGTGGGGTGGATATTTGGGGCGTGCGTGGGGTGGGTATTTGGGGCGTGGGGTGGGTATTTGGGGCGTGCGTGGGGTGGGTATTTGGGGCGTGCGTGGGGTGGGTATTTGGGGCGTGCGTGGGGTGGGTATTTGGGGCGTGGGGTGGGTATTTGGGGCGTGCGTGGGGTGGGTATTTGGGGCGTGCGTGGGGTGGGTATTTGGGGCGTGCGTGGGGTGGGTATTTGGGGCGTGGGGTGGGTATTTGGGGCGTGCGTGGGGTGGGTATTTGGGGCGTGCGTGGGGTGGGTATTTGGGGCGTGCGTGGGGTGGGTATTTGGGGCGTGCGTGGGGTGGGTATTTGGGGCGTGGGGTGGGTATTTGGGGCGTGCGTGGGGTGGGTATTTGGGGCGTGCGTGGGGTGGGTATTTGGGGCGTGCGTGGGGTGGGTATTTGGGGCGTGCGTGGGGTGGGTATTTGGGGCGTGCGTGGGGTGGGTATTTGGGGCGTGCGTGGGGTGGGTATTTGGGGCGTGGGGTGGGTATTTGGGGCGTGCGTGGGGTGGGTATTTGGGGCGTGCGTGGGGTGGGTATTTGGGGCGTGCGTGGGGTGGGTATTTGGGGCGTGGGGTGGGTATTTGGGGCGTGCGTGGGGTGGGTATTTGGGGCGTGCGTGGGGTGGGTATTTGGGGCGTGCTTGGGGTGGGTATTTGGGGCGTGGGGTGGGTATTTGGGGCGTGCGTGGGGTGGGTATTTGGGGCGTGCGTGGGGTGGGTATTTGGGGCGTGCGTGGGGTGGGTATTTGGGGCGTGCGTGGGGTGGGTATTTGGGGCGTGCGTGGGGTGGGTATTTGGGGCGTGGGGTGGGTATTTGGGGCGTGCGTGGGGTGGGTATTTGGGGCGTGCGTGGGGTGGGTATTTGGGGCGTGCGTGGGGTGGGTATTTGGGGCGTGGGGTGGGTATTTGGGGCGTGCGTGGGGTGGGTATTTGGGGCGTGCGTGGGGTGGGTATTTGGGGCGTGGGGTGGGTATTTGGGGCGTGCGTGGGGTGGGTATTTGGGGCGTGCGTGGGGTGGGTATTTGGGGCGTGCGTGGGGTGGGTATTTGGGGCGTGCGTGGGGTGGGTATTTGGGGCGTGCGTGGGGTGGGTATTTGGGGCGTGCGTGGGGTGGGTATTTGGGGCGTGCGTGGGGTGGGTATTTGGGGCGTGCGTGGGGTGGGTATTTGGGGCGTGGGGTGGGTATTTGGGGCGTGCGTGGGGTGGGTATTTGGGGCGTGCGTGGGGTGGGTATTTGGGGCGTGCGTGGGGTGGGTATTTGGGGCGTGGGGTGGGTATTTGGGGCGTGCGTGGGGTGGGTATTTGGGGCGTGCGTGGGGTGGGTATTTGGGGCGTGCGTGGGGTGGGTATTTGGGGCGTGGGGTGGGTATTTGGGGCGTGCGTGGGGTGGGTATTTGGGGCGTGCGTGGGGTGGGTATTTGGGGCGTGCGTGGGGTGGGTATTTGGGGCGTGCGTGGGTGGGTATTTGGGGCGTGCGTGGGGTGGGTATTTGGGGCGTGCGTGGGGTGGGTATTTGGGGCGTGGGGTGGGTATTTGGGGCGTGCGTGGGGTGGGTATTTGGGGCGTGCGTGGGGTGGGTATTTGGGGCGTGCGTGGGGTGGGTATTTGGGGCGTGCGTGGGGTGGGTATTTGGGGCGTGCGTGGGGTGGGTATTTGGGGCGTGCGTGGGGTGGGTATTTGGGGCGTGGGGTGGGTATTTGGGGCGTGCGTGGGGTGGGTATTTGGGGCGTGCGTGGGGTGGGTATTTGGGGCGTGCGTGGGGTGGGTATTTGGGGCGTGGGGTGGGTATTTGGGGCGTGCGTGGGGTGGGTATTTGGGGCGTGCGTGGGGTGGGTATTTGGGGCGTGCGTGGGGTGGGTATTTGGGGCGTGGGGTGGGTATTTGGGGCGTGCGTGGGGTGGGTATTTGGGGCGTGCGTGGGGTGGGTATTTGGGGCGTGCGTGGGGTGGGTATTTGGGGCGTGCGTGGGGTGGGTATTTGGGGCGTGGGGTGGGTATTTGGGGCGTGCGTGGGGTGGGTATTTGGGGCGTGCGTGGGGTGGGTATTTGGGGCGTGCGTGGGGTGGGTATTTGGGGCGTGCGTGGGGTGGGTATTTGGGGCGTGCGTGGGGTGGGTATTTGGGGCGTGCTTGGGGTGGGTATTTGGGGCGTGGGGTGGGTATTTGGGGCGTGCGTGGGGTGGGTATTTGGGGCGTGCGTGGGGTGGGTATTTGGGGCGTGGGGTGGGTATTTGGGGCGTGCGTGGGGTGGGTATTTGGGGCGTGCGTGGGGTGGGTATTTGGGGCGTGCGTGGGGTGGGTATTTGGGGCGTGGGGTGGGTATTTGGGGCGTGCGTGGGGTGGGTATTTGGGGCGTGCGTGGGGTGGGTATTTGGGGCGTGCGTGGGGTGGGTATTTGGGGCGTGCGTGGGGTGGGTATTTGGGGCGTGCGTGGGGTGGGTATTTGGGGCGTGCGTGGGGTGGGTATTTGGGGCGTGCGTGGGGTGGGTATTTGGGGCGTGGGGTGGGTATTTGGGGCGTGCGTGGGGTGGGTATTTGGGGCGTGCGTGGGGTGGGTATTTGGGGCGTGCGTGGGGTGGGTATTTGGGGCGTGGGGTGGGTATTTGGGGCGTGCGTGGGGTGGGTATTTGGGGCGTGCGTGGGGTGGGTATTTGGGGCGTGCGTGGGGTGGGTATTTGGGGCGTGGGGTGGGTATTTGGGGCGTGCGTGGGGTGGGTATTTGGGGCGTGCGTGGGGTGGGTATTTGGGGCGTGCGTGGGGTGGGTATTTGGGGCGTGCGTGGGGTGGGTATTTGGGGCGTGGGGTGGGTATTTGGGGCGTGCGTGGGGTGGGTATTTGGGGCGTGCGTGGGGTGGGTATTTGGGGCGTGCGTGGGGTGGGTATTTGGGGCGTGCGTGGGGTGGGTATTTGGGGCGTGCGTGGGGTGGGTATTTGGGGCGTGGGGTGGGTATTTGGGGCGTGCGTGGGGTGGGTATTTGGGGCGTGCGTGGGGTGGGTATTTGGGGCGTGCGTGGGGTGGGTATTTGGGGCGTGGGGTGGGTATTTGGGGCGTGCGTGGGGTGGGTATTTGGGGCGTGCGTGGGGTGGGTATTTGGGGCGTGCGTGGGGTGGCTATTTGGGGCGTGGGGTGGGTATTTGGGGCGTGCGTGGGGTGGGTATTTGGGGCGTGCGTGGTGTGGGTATTTGGGGCGTGCGTGGGGTGGGTATTTGGGGCGTGCGTGGGGTGGGTATTTGGGGCGTGGGGTGGGTATTTGGGGCGTGCGTGGGGTGGGTATTTGGGGCGTGCGTGGGGTGGGTATTTGGGGCGTGCGTGGGGTGGGTATTTGGGGCGTGCGTGGGGTGGGTATTTGGGGCGTGCGTGGGGTGGGTATTTGGGGCGTGCGTGGGGTGGGTATTTGGGGCGTGCGTGGGGTGGGTATTTGGGGCGTGGGGTGGGTATTTGGGGCGTGCGTGGGGTGGGTATTTGGGGCGTGCGTGGGGTGGGTATTTGGGGCGTGGGGTGGGTATTTGGGGCGTGCGTGGGGTGGGTATTTGGGGCGTGCGTGGGGTGGGTATTTGGGGCGTGCATGGGGTGGGTATTTGGGGCGTGCGTGGGGTGGGTATTTGGGGCGTGGGGTGGGTATTTGGGGCGTGCGTGGGGTGGGTATTTGGGGCGTGCGTGGGGTGGGTATTTGGGGCGTGCGTGGGGTGGGTATTTGGGGCGTGCGTGGGGTGGGTATTTGGGGCGTGCGTGGGGTGGGTATTTGGGGCGTGCGTGGGGTGGGTATTTGGGGCGTGGGGTGGGTATTTGGGGCGTGCGTGGGGTGGGTATTTGGGGCGTGCGTGGGGTGGGTATTTGGGGCGTGGGGTGGGTATTTGGGGCGTGCGTGGGGTGGGTATTTGGGGCGTGGGGTGGGTATTTGGGGCGTGCGTGGGGTGGGTATTTGGGGCGTGCGTGGGTGGGTATTTGGGGAGTGCGTGGGGTGGGTATTTGGGGCGTGGGGTGGGTATTTGGGGCGTGCGTGGGGTGGGTATTTGGGGCGTGCGTGGGGTGGGTATTTGGGGCGTGCGTGGGGTGGGTATTTGGGGCGTGCGTGGGGTGGGTATTTGGGGCGTGGGGTGGGTATTTGGGGCGTGCGTGGGGTGGGTATTTGGGGCGTGCGTGGGGTGGGTATTTGGGGCGTGCGTGGGGTGGGTATTTGGGGCGTGCGTGGGGTGGGTATTTGGGGCGTGCGTGGGGTGGGTATTTGGGGCGTGGGGTGGGTATTTGGGGCGTGCGTGGGGTGGGTATTTGGGGCGTGCGTGGGGTGGGTATTTGGGGCGTGCGTGGGGTGGGTATTTGGGGCGTGGGGTGGGTATTTGGGGCGTGCGTGGGGTGGGTATTTGGGGCGTGCTTGGGGTGGGTATTTGGGGCGTGCGTGGGGTGGGTATTTGGGGCGTGCGTGGGGTGGGTATTTGGGGCGTGGGGTGGGTATTTGGGGCGTGCGTGGGGTGGGTATTTGGGGCGTGCGTGGGGTGGGTATTTGGGGCGTGCGTGGGGTGGGTATTTGGGGCGTGCGTGGGGTGGGTATTTGGGGCGTGGGGTGGGTATTTGGGGCGTGCGTGGGGTGGGTATTTGGGGCGTGCGTGGGGTGGGTATTTGGGGCGTGGGGTGGGTATTTGGGGCGTGGGGTGGGTATTTGGGGCGTGCGTGGGGTGGGTATTTGGGGCGTGCGTGGGGTGGGTATTTGGGGCGTGCGTGGGGTGGGTATTTGGGGCGTGGGGTGGGTATTTGGGGCGTGCGTGGGGTGGGTATTTGGGGCGTGCGTGGGGTGGGTATTTGGGGCGTGCGTGGGGTGGGTATTTGGGGCGTGGGGTGGGTATTTGGGGCGTGCGTGGGGTGGGTATTTGGGGCGTGCGTGGGGTGGGTATTTGGGGCGTGCGTGGGGTGGGTATTTTGGGCGTGCGTGGGGTGGGTATTTGGGGCGTGGGGTGGGTATTTGGGGCGTGCGTGGGGTGGGTATTTGGGGCGTGCGTGGGGTGGGTATTTGGGGCGTGCGTGGGGTGGGTATTTGGGGGCGTGCGGGGGTAGGGTATTTGGGGCGTGCGTGGGGTGGGTATTTGGGGCGTGCGTGGGGTGGGTATTTGGGGCGTGGGGTGGGTATTTGGGGCGTGCGTGGGTTGGGTATTTGGGGCGTGGGGTGGGTATTTGGGGCGTGCGTGGGGTGGGTATTTGGGGCGTGCGTGGGGTGGGTATTTGGGGCGTGCGTGGGGTGGGTATTTGGGGCGTGGGGTGGGTATTTGGGGCGTGCGTGGGGTGGGTATTTGGGGCGTGCGTGGGGTGGGTATTTGGGGCGTGCGTGGGGTGGGTATTTGGGGCGTGGGGTGGGTATTTGGGGCGTGCGTGGGGTGGGTATTTGGGGCGTGCGTGGGGTGGGTATTTGGGGCGTGCGTGGGGTGGGTATTTGGGGCGTGGGGTGGGTATTTGGGGCGTGCGTGGGGTGGGTATTTGGGGCGTGCGTGGGGTGGGTATTTGGGGCGTGCGTGGGGTGGGTATTTGGGGCGTGGGGTGGGTATTTGGGGCGTGCGTGGGGTGGGTATTTGGGGCGTGCGTGGGGTGGGTATTTGGGGCGTGCGTGGGGTGGGTATTTGGGGCGTGCGTGGGGTGGGTATTTGGGGCGTGCGTGGGGTGGGTATTTGGGGCGTGCGTGGGGTGGGTATTTGGGGCGTGGGGTGGGTATTTGGGGCGTGCGTGGGGTGGGTATTTGGGGCGTGCGTGGGGTGGGTATTTGGGGCGTGCGTGGGGTGGGTATTTGGGGCGTGGGGTGGGTATTTGGGGCGTGCGTGGGGTGGGTATTTGGGGCGTGCGTGGGGTGGGTATTTGGGGCGTGCGTGGGGTGGGTATTTGGGGCGTGGGGTGGGTATTTGGGGCGTGCGTGGGGTGGGTATTTGGGGCGTGCGTGGGGTGGGTATTTGGGGCGTGCGTGGGGTGGGTATTTGGGGCGTGGGGTGGGTATTTGGGGCGTGCGTGGGGTGGGTATTTGGGGCGTGCGTGGGGTGGGTATTTGGGGCGTGCGTGGGGTGGGTATTTGGGGCGTGGGGTGGGTATTTGGGGCGTGCGTGGGGTGGGTATTTGGGGCGTGCGTGGGGTGGGTATTTGGGGCGTGCGTGGGGTGGGTATTTGGGGCGTGGGGTGGGTATTTGGGGCGTGCGTGGGGTGGGTATTTGGGGCGTGCGTGGGGTGGGTATTTGGGGCGTGCGTGGGGTGGGTGTTTGGGGCGTGCGTGGGGTGGGTATTTGGGGCGTGCGTGGGGTGGGTATTTGGGGCGTGCGTGGGGTGGGTATTTGGGGCGTGCGTGGGGTGGGTATTTGGGGCGTGCGTGGGGTGGGTATTTGGGGCGTGGGGTGGGTATTTGGGGCGTGCGTGGGGTGGGTATTTGGGGCGTGCGTGGGGTGGGTATTTGGGGCGTGCGTGGGGTGGGTATTTGGGGCGTGGGGTGGGTATTTGGGGCGTGCGTGGGGTGGGTATTTGGGGCGTGCGTGGGGTGGGTATTTGGGGCGTGCGTGGGGTGGGTATTTGGGGCGTGGGGTGGGTATTTGGGGCGTGCGTGGGGTGGGTATTTGGGGCGTGCGTGGGGTGGGTATTTGGGGCGTGCGTGGGGTGGGTATTTGGGGCGTGGGGTGGGTATTTGGGGCGTGCGTGGGGTGGGTATTTGGGGCGTGCGTGGGATGGGTATTTGGGGCGTGCGTGGGGTGGGTATTTGGGGCGTGCGTTGGGTGGGTATTTGGGGCGTGCGTGGGGTGGGTATTTGGGGCGTGCGTGGGGTGGGTATTTGGGGCGTGCGTGGGGTGGGTATTTGGGGCGTGCGTGGGGTGGGTATTTGGGGCGTGCGTGGGGTGGGTATTTGGGGCGTGCGTGGGGTGGGTATTTGGGGCGTGCGTGGGGTGGGTATTTGGGTGCGTGGGGTGGGTATTTGGGGCGTGCGTGGGGTGGGTATTTGGGGCGTGGGGTGGGTATTTGGGGCGTGCGTGGGGTGGGTATTTGGGGCGTGCGTGGGGTGGGTATTTGGGGCGTGCGTGGGGTGGGTATTTGGGGCGTCGTGGGGTGGGTATTTGGGGCGTGCGTGGGGTGGGTATTTGGGGCGTGCGTGGGGTGGGTATTTGGGGCGTGCGTGGGGTGGGTATTTGGGGCGTGCGTGGGGTGGGTATTTGGGGCGTGCGTGGGGTGGGTATTTGGGGCGTGCGTGGGGTGGGTATTTGGGGCGTGCGTGGGGTGGGTATTTGGGGCGTGCGTGGGGTGGGTATTTGGGGCGTGCGTGGGGTGGGTATTTGGGGCGTGCGTGGGGTGGGTATTTGGGGCGTGCGTGGGGTGGGTATTTGGGGCGTGCGTGGGGTGGGTATTTGGGGCGTGCGTTGGGTGGGTATTTGGGGCGTGCGTGGGGTGGGTATTTGGGGCGTGCGTGGGGTGGGTATTTGGGGCGTGCGTGGGGTGGGTATTTGGGGCGTGCGTGGGGTGGGTATTTGGGGCGTGCGTGGGGTGGGTATTTGGGGCGTGCGTGGGGTGGGTATTTGGGGCGTGCGTGGGGTGGGTATTTGGGGCGTGCGTGGGGTGGGTATTTGGGGCGTGCGTGGGGTGGGTATTTGGGGCGTGCGTGGGGTGGGTATTTGGGGCGTGCGTGGGGTGGGTATTTGGGGCGTGCGTGGGTTGGGTATTTGGGGCGTGCGTGGGGTGGGTATTTGGGGCGTGCGTGGGGTGGGTATTTGGGGCGTGCGTGGGGTGGGTATTTGGGGCGTGCGTGGGGTGGGTATTTGGGGCGTGGGGTGGGTATTTGGGGCGTGCGTGGGGTGGGTATTTGGGGCGTGCGTGGGGTGGGTATTTGGGGCGTGCGTGGGGTGGGTATTTGGGGCGTGCGTGGGGTGGGTATTTGGGGCGTGCGTGGGGTGGGTATTTGGGGGCGTGCGTGGGGTGGGTATTTGGGGCGTGCGTGGGGTGGGTATTTGGGGCGTGCGTGGGGTGGGTATTTGGGGCGTGCGTGGGGTGGGTATTTGGGGCGTGCGTGGGGTGGGTATTTGGGGCGTGCGTGGGGTGGGTATTTGGGGCGTGGGGTGGGTATTTGGGGCGTGCGTGGGGTGGGTATTTGGGGCGTGCGTGGGGTGGGTATTTGGGGCGTGCGTGGGGTGGGTATTTGGGGCGTGCGTGGGGTGGGTATTTGGGGCGTGCGTGGGGTGGGTATTTGGGGCGTGCGTGGGGTGGGTATTTGGGGCGTGCGTGGGGTGGGTATTTGGGGCGTGCGTGGGGTGGGTATTTGGGGCGTGCGTGGGGTGGGTATTTGGGGCGTGCGTGGGGTGGGTATTTGGGGCGTGCGTGGGGTGGGTATTTGGGGCGTGCGTGGGGTGGGTATTTGGGGCGTGCGTGGGGTGGGTATTTGGGGCGTGCGTGGGGTGGGTATTTGGGGCGTGCGTGGGGTGGGTATTTGGGGCGTGCGTGGGGTGGGTATTTGGGGCGTGGGGTGGGTATTTGGGGCGTGCGTGGGGTGGGTATTTGGGGCGTGCGTGGGGTGGGTATTTGGGGCGTGCGTGGGGTGGGTATTTGGGGCGTGCGGGTGGGTATTTGGGGCGTGCGTGGGGTGGGTATTTGGGGCGTGCGTGGGGTGGGTATTTGGGGCGTGCGTGGGGTGGGTATTTGGGGCGTGCGTGGGGTGGGTATTTGGGGCGTGGGGTGGGTATTTGGGGCGTGCGTGGGGTGGGTATTTGGGGCGTGCGTGGGGTGGGTATTTGGGGCGTGCGTGGGGTGGGTATTTGGGGCGTGCGTGGGGTGGGTATTTGGGGCGTGCGTGGGGTGGGTATTTGGGGCGTGGGGTGGGTATTTGGGGCGTGCGTGGGGTGGGTATTTGGGGCGTGGGGTGGGTATTTGGGGCGTGCGTGGGGTGGGTATTTGGGGCGTGCGTGGGGTGGGTATTTGGGGCGTGCGTGGGGTGGGTATTTGGGGCGTGGGGTGGGTATTTGGGGCGTGCGTGGGGTGGGTATTTGGGGCGTGCGTGGGGTGGGTATTTGGGGCGTGCGTGGGGTGGGTATTTGGGGCGTGCGTGGGGTGGGTATTTGGGGCGTGCGTGGGGTGGGTATTTGGGGCGTGCGTGGGGTGGGTATTTGGGGCGTTGGGTGGGTATTTGGGGCGTGCGTGGGGTGGGTATTTGGGGCGTGCGTGGGGTGGGTATTTGGGGCGTGGGGTGGGTATTTGGGGCGTGCGTGGGGTGGGTATTTGGGGCGTGCGTGGGGTGGGTATTTGGGGCCTGCGTGGGGTGGGTATTTGGGGCGTGGGGTGGGTATTTGGGGCGTGCGTGGGGTGGGTATTTGGGGCGTGCGTGGGGTGGGTATTTGGGGCGTGCGTGGGGTGGGTATTTGGGGCGTGCGTGGGGTGGGTATTTGGGGCGTGGGGTGGGTATTTGGGGCGTGCGTGGGGTGGGTAATTGGGGCGTGCGTGGGGTGGGTATTTGGGGCGTGCGTGGGGTGGGTATTTGGGGCGTGCGTGGGGTGGGTATTTGGGGCGTGCGTGGGGTGGGTATTTGGGGCGTGCGTGGGGTGGGTATTTGGGGCGTGCGTGGGGTGGGTATTTGGGGCGTGCGTGGGGTGGGTATTTGGGGCGTGCGTGGGGTGGGTATTTGGGGCGTGGGGTGGGTATTTGGGGCGTGCGTGGGGTGGGTATTTGGGGCGTGCGTGGGGTGGGTATTTGGGGCGTGCGTGGGGTGGGTATTTGGGGCGTGCGTGGGGTGGGTATTTGGGGTGTGCGTGGGGTGGGTATTTGGGTCGTGCGTGGGGTGGGTATTTGGGGCGTGCGTGGGGTGGGTATTTGGGGCGTGGGGTGGGTATTTGGGGCGTGCGTGGGGTGGGTATTTGGGGCGTGCGTGGGGTGGGTATTTGGGGCGTGCTTGGGGTGGGTATTTGGGGCGTGCGTGGGGTGGGTATTTGGGGCGTGCGTGGGGTGGGTATTTGGGGCGTGCGTGGGTGGGTATTTGGGGCGTGGGGTGGGTATTTGGGGCGTGCGTGGGGTGGGTATTTGGGGCGTGCATGGGGTGGGTATTTGGGGCGTGCGTTGGGGTGGGTATTTGGGGCGTGGGGTGGGTATTTGGGGCGTGCGTGGGGTGGGTATTTGGGGCGTGCGTGGGGTGGGTATTTGGGGCGTGCGTGGGGTGGGTATTTGGGGCGTGGGGTGGGTATTTGGGGCGTGCGTGGGGTGGGTATTTGGGGCGTGCGTGGGGTGGGTATTTGGGGCGTGCGTGGGGTGGGTATTTGGGGCGTGCGTGGGGTGGGTATTTGGGGCGTGGGGTGGGTATTTGGGGCGTGCGTGGGGTGGGTATTTGGGGCGTGCGTGGGGTGGGTATTTGGGGCGTGCGTGGGGTGGGTATTTGGGGCGTGCGTGGGGTGGGTATTTGGGGCGTGGGGTGGGTATTTGGGGCGTGCGTGGGGTGGGTATTTGGGGCGTGCGTGGGGTGGGTATTTGGGGCGTGCGTGGGGTGGGTATTTGGGGCGTGCGTGGGGTGGGTGTTTGGGGCGTGCGTGGGGTGGGTATTTGGGGCGTGCGTGGGGTGGGTATTTGGGGCGTGGGGTGGGTATTTGGGGCGTGCGTGGGGTGGGTATTTGGGGCGTGCGTGGGGTGGGTATTTGGGGCGTGCGTGGGGTGGGTATTTGGGGCGTGGGTGGGTATTTGGGGCGTGCGTGGGGTGGGTATTTGGGGCGTGCGTGGGGTGGGTATTTGGGGCGTGGGGTGGGTATTTGGGGCGTGCGTGGGGTGGGTATTTGGGGCGTGCGTGGGGTGGGTATTTGGGGCGTGCGTGGGGTGGGTATTTGGGGCGTGCGTGGGGTGGGTATTTGGGGCGTGGGGTGGGTATTTGGGGCGTGTGTGGGGTGGTTATTTGGGGCGTGCGTGGGGTGGGTATTTGGGGCGTGCGTGGGGTGGGTATTTGGGGCGTGCGTGGGGTGGGTATTCGGGGCGTGCGTGGGGTGGATATTTGGGGCGTGCGTGGGGTGGGTATTTGGGGCGTGGGGTGGGTATTTGGGGCGTGCGTGGGGTGGGTATTTGGGGCGTGCGTGGGGTGGGTATTTGGGGCGTGCGTGGGGTGGGTATTTGGGGCGTGGGGTGGGTATTTGGGGCGTGTGTGGGGTGGGTATTTGGGGCGTGCGTGGGGTGGGTATTTGGGGCGTGCGTGGGGTGGGTATTTGGGGCGTGGGGTGGGTATTTGGGGCGTGCGTGGGGTGGGTATTTGGGGCGTGCGTGGGGTGGGTATTTGGGGCGTGCGTGGGGTGGGTATTTGGGGAGTGCGTGGGGTGGGTATTTGGGGCGCTGGGTGGGTATTTGGGGCGTGCGTGGGGTGGGTATTTGGGGCGTGCGTGGGGTGGGTATTTGGGGCGTGGGGTGGGTATTTGGGGCGTGCCTGGGGTGGGTATTTGGGGCGTGCGTGGGGTGGGTATTTGGGGCGTGCGTGGGGTGGGTATTTGGGGCTTGGGGTGGGTATTTGGGGCGTGCGTGGGGTGAGTATTTGGGGCGTGCGTGGGGTGGGTATTTGGGGCGTGCGTGGGGTGGGTATTTGGGGCGTGGGGTGGGTATTTGGGGCGTGCGTGGGGTGGGTATTTGGGGCGTGCGTGGGGTGGGTATTTGGGGCGTGGGGTGGGTATTTGGGGCGTGCGTGGGGTGGGTATTTGGGGCGTGCGTGGGGTGGGTATTTGGGGCGTGCGTGGGGTGGCTATTTGGGGCGTGCGTGGGGTGGGTATTTGGGGCGTGCGTGGGGTGGGTATTTGGGGCGTGGGGTGGGTATTTGGGGCGTGCGTGGGGTGGGTATTTGGGGCGTGCGTGGGGTGGGTATTTGGGGAGTGGGGTGGGTATTTGGGGCGTGCGTGGGGTGGGTATTTGGGGCGTGGGGTGGGTATTTGGGGCGTGCGTGGGGTGGGTATTTGGGGCGTGCGTGGGGTGGGTATTTGGGGCGTGCGTGGGGTGGGTATTCGGGGCGTGGGGTGGGTATTTGGGGCGTGCGTGGGGTGGGTATTTGGGGCGTGCGTGGGGTGGGTATTTGGGGCGTGGGGTGGGTATTTGGGGCGTGCGTGGGGTGGGTATTTGGGGCGTGCGTGGGGTGGGTATTTGGGGCGTGGGGTGGGTATTTGGGGCGTGCGTGGGGTGGGTATTTGGGGCGTGGGGTGGGTATTTGGGGCGTGCGTGGGGTGGGTATTTGGGGCGTGCGTGGGGTGGGTATTTGGGGCGTGCGTGGGGTGGGTATTCGGGGCGTGGGGTGGGTATTTGGGGCGTGCGTGGGGTGGGTATTTGGGGCGTGCGTGGGGTGGGTATTTGGGGCGTGCGTGGGGTGGGTATTTGGGGCGTGCGTGGGTGGGTATTTGAGGCGTGCGTGGGGTGGGTATTTGGGGCGTGCGTGGGGTGGGTATTTGGGGCGTGGGGTGGGTATTTGGGGCGTGGGGTGGGTATTTGGGGCGTGCGTGGGGTGGGTATTTGGGGCGTGCGTGGGGTGGGTATTTGGGGCGTGCGTGGGGTGGGTATTTGGGGCGTGCGTGGGGTGGGTATTTGGGGCGTGCGTGGGGGTGGGTATTTGGGGCGTGGGGTGGGTATTTGGGGCGTGCGTGGGGTGGGTATTTGGGGCGTGCGTGGGGTGGGTATTTGGGGCGTGCGTGGGTTGGGTATTTGGGGCGTGCGTGGGGTGGGTATTTGGGGCGTGCGTGGGGTGGGTATTTGGGGCGTGCGTGGGGTGGGTATTTGGGGCGTGCGTGGGGTGGGTATTTGGGGCGTGGGGTGGGTATTTGGGGCGTGCGTGGGGTGGGTATTTGGGGCGTGGGGTGGGTATTTGGGGCGTGCGTGGGGTGGGTATTTGGGGCGTGCGTGGGGTGGGTATTTGGGGCGTGCGTGGGTTGGGTATTTGGGGCGTGCGTGGGGTGGGTATTTGGGGCGTGCGTGGGGTGGGTATTTGGGGCGTGCGTGGGGTGGGTATTTGGGGCGTGGGGTGGGTATTTGGGGCGTGCGTGGGGTGGGTATTTGGGGCGTGCATGGGGTGGGTATTTGGGGCGTGGGGTGGGTATTTGGGGCGTGCGTGGGGTGGGTATTTGGGGCGTGCGTGGGGTGGGTATTTGGGGCGTGCGTGGGGTGGCTATTTGGGGCGTGCGTGGGGTGGGTATTTGGGGCGTGCGTGGGGTGGGTATTTGGGGCGTGGGGTGGGTATTTGGGGCGTGCGTGGGGTGGGTATTTGGGGCGTGCGTGGGGTGGGTATTTGGGGCGTGCGTGGGGTGGCTATTTGGGGCGTGCGTGGGGTGGGTATTTGGGGCGTGCGTGGGGTGGGTATTTGGGGCGTGGGGTGGGTATTTGGGGCGTGCGTGGGGTGGGTATTTGGGGCGTGCGTGGGGTGGGTATTTGGGGAGTGGGGTGGGTATTTGGGGCGTGCGTGGGGTGGGTATTTGGGGCGTGGGGTGGGTATTTGGGGCGTGCGTGGGGTGGGTATTTGGGGCGTGCGTGGGGTGGGTATTTGGGGCGTGCGTGGGGTGGGTATTCGGGGCGTGGGGTGGGTATTTGGGGCGTGCGTGGGGTGGGTATTTGGGGCGTGCGTGGGGTGGGTATTTGGGGCGTGCGTGGGGTGGGTATTTGGGGCGTGCGTGGGGTGGGTATTTGAGGCGTGCGTGGGGTGGGTATTTGGGGCGTGCGTGGGGTGGGTATTTGGGGCGTGGGGTGGGTATTTGGGGCGTGGGGTGGGTATTTGGGGCGTGCGTGGGGTGGGTATTTGGGGCGTGCGTGGGGTGGGTATTTGGGGCGTGCGTGGGGTGGGTATTTGGGGCGTGCGTGGGGTGGGTATTTGGGGCGTGCGTGGGGTGGGTATTTGGGGCGTGCGTGGGGTGGGTATTTGGGGCGTGCGTGGGGTGGGTATTTGGGGCGTGCGTGGGGTGGGTATTTGGGGCGTGGGGTGGGTATTTGGGGCGTGTGTGGGGTGGGTATTTGGGGCGTGCGTGGGGTGGGTATTTGGGGCGTGCGTGGGGTGGGTATTTGGGGCGTGGGGTGGGTATTTGGGGCGTGCGTGGGGTGGGTATTTGGGGCGTGCGTGGGGTGGGTATTTGGGGCGTGCGTGGGGTGGGTATTTGGGGCGTGCGTGGGGTGGGTATTTGGGGCGCTGGGTGGGTATTTGGGGCGTGCGTGGGGTGGGTATTTGGGGCGTGCGTGGGGTGGGTATTTGGGGCGTGGGGTGGGTATTTGGGGCGTGCCTGGGGTGGGTATTTGGGGCGTGCGTGGGGTGGGTATTTGGGGCGTGCGTGGGGTGGGTATTTGGGGCTTGGGGTGGGTATTTGGGGCGTGCGTGGGGTGGGTATTTGGGGCGTGCGTGGGGTGGGTATTTGGGGCGTGCGTGGGGTGGGTATTTGGGGCGTGGGGTGGGTATTTGGGGCGTGCGTGGGGTGGGTATTTGGGGCGTGCGTGGGGTGGGTATTTGGGGCGTGCGTGGGGTGGGTATTTGGGGCGTGCGTGGGGTGGGTATTTGGGGCGTGGGGTGGGTATTTGGGGCGTGCGTGGGGTGGGTATTTGGGGCGTGCGTGGGGTGGGTATTTGGGGCGTGCGTGGGGTGGGTATTTGGGGCGTGCGTGGGGTGGGTATTTGGGGCGTGCGTGGGGTGGGTATTTGGGGCGTGCGTGGGGTGGGTATTTGGGGCGTGGGGTGGGTATTTGGGGCGTGCGTGGGGTGGGTATTTGGGGCGTGCGTGGGGTGGGTATTTGGGGCGTGCGTGGGGTGGGTATTTGGGGCGTGGGGTGGGTATTTGGGGCGTGCGTGGGGTGGGTATTTGGGGCGTGCGTGGGGTGGGTATTTGGGGCGTGCGTGGGGTGGCTATTTGGGGCGTGCGTGGGGTGGGTATTTGGGGCGTGCGTGGGGTGGGTATTTGGGGCGTGGGGTGGGTATTTGGGGCGTGCGTGGGGTGGGTATTTGGGGCGTGCGTGGGGTGGGTATTTGGGGCGTGGGGTGGGTATTTGGGGCGTGCGTGGGGTGGGTATTTGGGGCGTGGGGTGGGTATTTGGGGCGTGCGTGGGGTGGGTATTTGGGGCGTGCGTGGGGTGGGTATTCGGGGCGTGGGGTGGGTATTTGGGGCGTGCGTGGGGTCGGTATTTGGGGCGTGCGTGGGGTGGGTATTTGGGGCGTGCGTGGGGTGGGTATTTGGGGCGTGCGTGGGGTGGGTATTTGAGGCGTGCGTGGGGTGGGTATTTGGGGCGTGCGTGGGGTGGGTATTTGGGGCGTGGGGTGGGTATTTGGGGCGTGGGGTGGGTATTTGGGGCGTGCGTGGGGTGGGTATTTGGGGCGTGCGTGGGGTGGGTATTTGGGGCGTGCGTGGGGTGGGTATTTGGGGCGTGCGTGGGGTGGGTATTTGGGGCGTGCGTGGGGTGGGTATTTGGGGCGGGGGGGCGTGGGGTGGGTATTTGGGGCGTGCGTGGGGTGGGTATTTGGGGCGTGCGTGGGGTGGGTATTTGGGGCGTGCGTGGGGTGGGTATTTGGGGCGTGCGTGGGGTGTGGGTATTTGGGGCGTGCGTGGGGTGTGTATTTGGGGCGTGCGTGGGGTGGGTATTTGGGGCGTGGGGTGGGTATTTGGGGCGTGCGTGGGGTGGGTATTTGGGGCGTGCGTGGGGTGGGTATTTGGGGCGTGGGGTGGGTATTTGGGGCGTGCGTGGGGTGGGTATTTGGGGCGTGCGTGGGGTGGGTATTTGGGGCGTGCGTGGGGTGGGTATTTGGGGGCGGTGCGTGGGGTGGGTATTTGGGGCGTGCGTGGGGTGGGTATTTGGGGCGTGCGTGGGGTGGGTATTTGGGGCGTGCGTGGGGTGGGTATTTGGGGCGTGCGGGGGTGGGTATTTGGGGCGTGGGGTGGGTATTTGGGGCGTGCGTGGGGTGGGTATTTGGGTGCGTGGGGTGGGTATTTGGGGCGTGCGTGGGGTGGGTATTTGGGCGTGCGTGGGGTGGGTATTTGGGGCGTGGGGTGGGTATTTGGGGCGTGCGTGGGGTGGGTATTTGGGCGTGGGGTGGGTATTTGGGGCGTGCGTGGGGTGGGTATTTGGGGCGTGCGTGGGGTGGGTATTTGGGGCGTGCGTGGGGTGGGTATTTGGGGCGTGGGGTGGGTATTTGGGGCGTGCGTGGGGTGGGTATTTGGGGCGTGCGTGGGGTGGGTATTTGGGGCGTGCGTGGGGTGGGTATTTGGGGCGTGGGGTGGGTATTTGGGGCGTGCGTGGGGTGGGTATTTGGGGCGTGCGTGGGGTGGGTATTTGGGGCGTGCGTGGGGTGGGTATTTGGGGCGTGCGTGGGGTGGGTATTTGGGGCGTGCGTGGGGTGGGTATTTGGGGCGTGCGTGGGGTGGGTATTTGGGGCGTGCGTGGGGTGGGTATTTGGGGCGTGCGTGGGGTGGGTATTTGGGGCGTGCGTGGGGTGGGTATTTGGGGCGTGCGTGGGGTGGGTATTTGGGGCGTGCGTGGGGTGGGTATTTGGGGCGTGCGTGGGGTGGGTATTTGGGGCGTGCGTGGGGTGGGTATTTGGGGCGTGCGTGGGGTGGGTATTTGGGGCGTGCGTGGGGTGGGTATTTGGGGCGTGTGTGGGGTGGGTATTTGGGGCGTGGGGTGGGTATTTGGGGCGTGCGTGGGGTGGGTATTTGGGCGTGCGTGGGGTGGGTATTTGGGGCGTGCGTGGGGTGGGTATTTGGGGCGTGCGTGGGGTGGGTATTTGGGGCGTGCTTGGGGTGGGTATTTGGGGCGTGGGGTGGGTATTTGGGGCGTGCGTGGGGTGGGTATTTGGGGCGTGCGTGGGGTGGGTATTTGGGGCGTGCGTGGGGTGGGTATTTGGGGCGTGGGGTGGGTATTTGGGGCGTGCGTGGGGTGGGTATTTGGGCGTGCGTGGGTGGGTAGGGTGGGTATTTGGGGCGTGCGTGGGGTGGGTATTTGGGGCGTGCGTGGGGTGGGTATTTGGGGCGTGCGTGGGGTGGGTATTTGGGGCGTGCGTGGGGTGGGTATTTGGGGCGTGCGTGGGGTGGGTATTTGGGGCGTGCGTGGGGTGGGTATTTGGGGCGTGCGTGGGGTGGGTATTTGGGGCGTGCGTGGGGTGGGTATTTGGGGCGTGCGTGGGGTGGGTATTTGGGGCGTGCGTGGGGTGGGTATTTGGGGCGTGCGTGGGGTGGGTATTTGGGGCGTGCGTGGGGTGGGTATTTGGGGCGTGCGTGGGGTGGGTATTTGGGGCGTGCGTGGGGTGGGTATTTGGGGCGTGCGTGGGGTGGGTATTTGGGGCGTGCGTGGGGTGGGTATTTGGGGCGTGCGTGGGGTGGGTATTTGGGGCGTGCGTGGGGTGGGTATTTGGGGCGTGCGTGGGGTGGGTATTTGGGGCGTGCGTGGGGTGGGTATTTGGGGCGTGCGTGGGGTGGGTATTTGGGGCGTGCGTGGGGTGGGTATTTGGGGCGTGCGTGGGGTGGGTATTTGGGGCGTGCGTGGGGTGGGTATTTGGGGCGTGCGTGGGGTGGGTATTTGGGGCGTGCGTGGGGTGGGTATTTGGGGCGTGCGTGGGGTGGGTATTTGGGGCGCGTGGTGGGGTGGGTATTTGGGGCGTGCGTGGGGTGGGTATTTGGGGCGTGCGTGGGGTGGGTATTTGGGGCGTGCGTGGGGTGGGTATTTGGGGCGTGCGTGGGGTGGGTATTTGGGGCGTGCGTGGGGTGGGTATTTGGGGCGTGCGTGGGGTGGGTATTTGGGGCGTGCGTGGGGTGGGTATTTGGGGCGTGCGTGGGGTGGGTATTTGGGGCGTGCGTGGGGTGGGTATTTGGGGCGTGCGTGGGGTGGGTATTTGGGGCGTGCGTGGGGTGGGTATTTGGGGCGTGCGTGGGGTGGGTATTTGGGGCGTGCGTGGGGTGGGTATTTGGGGCGTGCGTGGGGTGGGTATTTGGGGCGTGCGTGGGGTGGGTATTTGGGGCGTGCGTGGGGTGGGTATTTGGGGCGTGCGTGGGGTGGGTATTTGGGGCGTGCGTGGGGTGGGTATTTGGGGCGTGCGTGGGGTGGGTATTTGGGGCGTGCGTGGGGTGGGTATTTGGGGCGTGCGTGGGGTGGGTATTTGGGGCGTGCGTGGGGTGGGTATTTGGGGCGTGCGTGGGGTGGGTATTTGGGGCGTGCGTGGGGTGGGTATTTGGGGCGTGCGTGGGGTGGGTATTTGGGGCGTGCGTGGGGTGGGTATTTGGGGCGTGCGTGGGGTGGGTATTTGGGGCGTGCGTGGGGTGGGTATTTGGGGCGTGCGTGGGGTGGGTATTTGGGGCGTGCGTGGGGTGGGTATTTGGGGCGTGCGTGGGGTGGGTATTTGGGGCGTGCGTGGGGTGGGTATTTGGGGCGTGCGTGGGGTGGGTATTTGGGGCGTGCGTGGGGTGGGTATTTGGGGCGTGCGTGGGGTGGGTATTTGGGGCGTGCGTGGGGTGGGTATTTGGGGCGTGCGTGGGGTGGGTATTTGGGGCGTGCGTGGGGTGGGTATTTGGGGCGTGCGTGGGGTGGGTATTTGGGGCGTGCGTGGGGTGGGTATTTGGGGCGTGCGTGGGGTGGGTATTTGGGGCGTGCGTGGGGTGGGTATTTGGGGCGTGCGTGGGGTGGGTATTTGGGGCGTGCGTGGGGTGGGTATTTGGGGCGTGCGTGGGGTGGGTATTTGGGGCGTGCGTGGGGTGGGTATTTGGGGCGTGCGTGGGGTGGGTATTTGGGGCGGGGTGGGTATTTGGGGGCGTGGGGTGGGTATTTGGGGCGTGCGTGGGGTGGGTATTTGGGGCGTGCGTGGGGTGGGTATTTGGGGCGTGCGTGGGGTGGGTATTTGGGGCGTGGGGTGGGCGTGCGTGGGGTGGGTATTTGGGGCGTGCGTGGGGTGGGTATTTGGGGCGTGCGTGGGGTGGGTATTTGGGGCGTGCGTGGGGTGGGTATTTGGGGCGTGCGTGGGGTGGGTATTTGGGGCGTGCGTGGGGTGGGTATTTGGGGCGTGCGTGGGGTGGGTATTTGGGGCGTGCGTGGGGTGGGTATTTGGGGCGTGCGTGGGGTGGGTATTTGGGGCGTGCGTGGGGTGGGTATTTGGGGCGTGCGTGGGGTGGGTATTTGGGGCGTGCGTGGGGTGGGTATTTGGGGCGTGCGTGGGGTGGGTATTTGGGGCGTGCGTGGGGTGGGTATTTGGGGCGTGCGTGGGGTGGGTATTTGGGGCGTGCGTGGGGTGGGTATTTGGGGCGTGCGTGGGGTGGGTATTTGGGGCGTGCGTGGGGTGGGTATTTGGGGCGTGCGTGGGGTGGGTATTTGGGGCGTGCGTGGGGTGGGTATTTGGGGCGTGCGTGGGGTGGGTATTTGGGGCGTGCGTGGGGTGGGTATTTGGGGCGTGCGTGGGGTGGGTATTTGGGGCGTGCGTGGGGTGGGTATTTGGGGCGTGCGTGGGGTGGGTATTTGGGGCGTGCGTGGGGTGGGTATTTGGGGCGTGCGTGGGGTGGGTATTTGGGGCGTGCGTGGGGTGGGTATTTGGGGCGTGCGTGGGGTGGGTATTTGGGGCGTGCGTGGGGTGGGTATTTGGGGCGTGCGTGGGGTGGGTATTTGGGGCGTGCGTGGGGTGGGTATTTGGGGCGTGCGTGGGGTGGGTATTTGGGGCGTGCGTGGGGTGGGTATTTGGGGCGTGCGTGGGGTGGGTATTTGGGGCGTGCGTGGGGTGGGTATTTGGGGCGTGCGTGGGGTGGGTATTTGGGGCGTGCGTGGGGTGGGTATTTGGGGCGTGCGTGGGGTGGGTATTTGGGGCGTGCGTGGGGTGGGTATTTGGGGCGTGCGTGGGGTGGGTATTTGGGGCGTGCGTGGGGTGGGTATTTGGGGCGTGCGTGGGGTGGGTATTTGGGGCGTGCGTGGGGTGGGTATTTGGGGCGTGCGTGGGGTGGGTATTTGGGGCGTGCGTGGGGTGGGTATTTGGGGCGTGCGTGGGGTGGGTATTTGGGGCGTGCGTGGGGTGGGTATTTGGGGCGTGCGTGGGGTGGGTATTTGGGGCGTGCGTGGGGTGGGTATTTGGGGCGTGCGTGGGGTGGGTATTTGGGGCGTGCGTGGGGTGGGTATTTGGGGCGTGCGTGGGGTGGGTATTTGGGGCGTGCGTGGGGTGGGTATTTGGGGCGTGCGTGGGGTGGGTATTTGGGGCGTGCGTGGGGTGGGTATTTGGGGCGTGCGTGGGGTGGGTATTTGGGGCGTGCGTGGGGTGGGTATTTGGGGCGTGCGTGGGGTGGGTATTTGGGGCGTGCGTGGGGTGGGTATTTGGGGCGTGCGTGGGGTGGGTATTTGGGGCGTGCGTGGGGTGGGTATTTGGGGCGTGCGTGGGGTGGGTATTTGGGGCGTGCGTGGGGTGGGTATTTGGGGCGTGCGTGGGGTGGGTATTTGGGGCGTGCGTGGGGTGGGTATTTGGGGCGTGCGTGGGGTGGGTATTTGGGGCGTGCGTGGGGTGGGTATTTGGGGCGTGCGTGGGGTGGGTATTTGGGGCGTGCGTGGGGTGGGTATTTGGGGCGTGCGTGGGGTGGGTATTTGGGGCGTGCGTGGGGTGGGTATTTGGGGCGTGCGTGGGGTGGGTATTTGGGGCGTGCGTGGGGTGGGTATTTGGGGCGTGCGTGGGGTGGGTATTTGGGGCGTGCGTGGGGTGGGTATTTGGGGCGTGCGTGGGGTGGGTATTTGGGGCGTGCGTGGGGTGGGTATTTGGGGCGTGCGTGGGGTGGGTATTTGGGGCGTGCGTGGGGTGGGTATTTGGGGCGTGCGTGGGGTGGGTATTTGGGGCGTGCGTGGGGTGGGTATTTGGGGCGTGCGTGGGGTGGGTATTTGGGGCGTGCGTGGGGTGGGTATTTGGGGCGTGCGTGGGGTGGGTATTTGGGGCGTGCGTGGGGTGGGTATTTGGGGCGTGCGTGGGGTGGGTATTTGGGGCGTGCGTGGGGTGGGTATTTGGGGCGTGCGTGGGGTGGGTATTTGGGGCGTGCGTGGGGTGGGTATTTGGGGCGTGCGTGGGGTGGGTATTTGGGGCGTGCGTGGGGTGGGTATTTGGGGCGTGCGTGGGGTGGGTATTTGGGGCGTGCGTGGGGTGGGTATTTGGGGCGTGCGTGGGGTGGGTATTTGGGGCGTGCGTGGGGTGGGTATTTGGGGCGTGCGTGGGGTGGGTATTTGGGGCGTGCGTGGGGTGGGTATTTGGGGCGTGCGTGGGGTGGGTATTTGGGGCGTGCGTGGGGTGGGTATTTGGGGCGTGCGTGGGGTGGGTATTTGGGGCGTGCGTGGGGTGGGTATTTGGGGCGTGCGTGGGGTGGGTATTTGGGGCGTGCGTGGGGTGGGTATTTGGGGCGTGCGTGGGGTGGGTATTTGGGGCGTGCGTGGGGTGGGTATTTGGGGCGTGCGTGGGGTGGGTATTTGGGGCGTGCGTGGGGTGGGTATTTGGGGCGTGCGTGGGGTGGGTATTTGGGGCGTGCGTGGGGTGGGTATTTGGGGCGTGCGTGGGGTGGGTATTTGGGGCGTGCGTGGGGTGGGTATTTGGGGCGTGCGTGGGGTGGGTATTTGGGGCGTGCGTGGGGTGGGTATTTGGGGCGTGCGTGGGGTGGGTATTTGGGGCGTGCGTGGGGTGGGTATTTGGGGCGTGCGTGGGGTGGGTATTTGGGGCGTGCGTGGGGTGGGTATTTGGGGCGTGCGTGGGGTGGGTATTTGGGGCGTGCGTGGGGTGGGTATTTGGGGCGTGCGTGGGGTGGGTATTTGGGGCGTGCGTGGGGTGGGTATTTGGGGCGTGCGTGGGGTGGGTATTTGGGGCGTGCGTGGGGTGGGTATTTGGGGCGTGCGTGGGGTGGGTATTTGGGGCGTGCGTGGGGTGGGTATTTGGGGCGTGCGTGGGGTGGGTATTTGGGGCGTGCGTGGGGTGGGTATTTGGGGCGTGCGTGGGGTGGGTATTTGGGGCGTGCGTGGGGTGGGTATTTGGGGCGTGCGTGGGGTGGGTATTTGGGGCGTGCGTGGGGTGGGTATTTGGGGCGTGCGTGGGGTGGGTATTTGGGGCGTGCGTGGGGTGGGTATTTGGGGCGTGCGTGGGGTGGGTATTTGGGGCGTGCGTGGGGTGGGTATTTGGGGCGTGCGTGGGGTGGGTATTTGGGGCGTGCGTGGGGTGGGTATTTGGGGCGTGCGTGGGGTGGGTATTTGGGGCGTGCGTGGGGTGGGTATTTGGGGCGTGCGTGGGGTGGGTATTTGGGGCGTGCGTGGGGTGGGTATTTGGGGCGTGCGTGGGGTGGGTATTTGGGGCGTGCGTGGGGTGGGTATTTGGGGCGTGCGTGGGGTGGGTATTTGGGGCGTGCGTGGGGTGGGTATTTGGGGCGTGCGTGGGGTGGGTATTTGGGGCGTGCGTGGGGTGGGTATTTGGGGCGTGCGTGGGGTGGGTATTTGGGGCGTGCGTGGGGTGGGTATTTGGGGCGTGCGTGGGGTGGGTATTTGGGGCGTGCGTGGGGTGGGTATTTGGGGCGTGCGTGGGGTGGGTATTTGGGGCGTGCGTGGGGTGGGTATTTGGGGCGTGCGTGGGGTGGGTATTTGGGGCGTGCGTGGGGTGGGTATTTGGGGCGTGCGTGGGGTGGGTATTTGGGGCGTGCGTGGGGTGGGTATTTGGGGCGTGCGTGGGGTGGGTATTTGGGGCGTGCGTGGGGTGGGTATTTGGGGCGTGCGTGGGGTGGGTATTTGGGGCGTGCGTGGGGTGGGTATTTGGGGCGTGCGTGGGGTGGGTATTTGGGGCGTGCGTGGGGTGGGTATTTGGGGCGTGCGTGGGGTGGGTATTTGGGGCGTGCGTGGGGTGGGTATTTGGGGCGTGCGTGGGGTGGGTATTTGGGGCGTGCGTGGGGTGGGTATTTGGGGCGTGCGTGGGGTGGGTATTTGGGGCGTGCGTGGGGTGGGTATTTGGGGCGTGCGTGGGGTGGGTATTTGGGGCGTGCGTGGGGTGGGTATTTGGGGCGTGCGTGGGGTGGGTATTTGGGGCGTGCGTGGGGTGGGTATTTGGGGCGTGCGTGGGGTGGGTATTTGGGGCGTGCGTGGGGTGGGTATTTGGGGCGTGCGTGGGGTGGGTATTTGGGGCGTGCGTGGGGTGGGTATTTGGGGCGTGCGTGGGGTGGGTATTTGGGGCGTGCGTGGGGTGGGTATTTGGGGCGTGCGTGGGGTGGGTATTTGGGGCGTGCGTGGGGTGGGTATTTGGGGCGTGCGTGGGGTGGGTATTTGGGGCGTGCGTGGGGTGGGTATTTGGGGCGTGCGTGGGGTGGGTATTTGGGGCGTGCGTGGGGTGGGTATTTGGGGCGTGCGTGGGGTGGGTATTTGGGGCGTGCGTGGGGTGGGTATTTGGGGCGTGCGTGGGGTGGGTATTTGGGGCGTGCGTGGGGTGGGTATTTGGGGCGTGCGTGGGGTGGGTATTTGGGGCGTGCGTGGGGTGGGTATTTGGGGCGTGCGTGGGGTGGGTATTTGGGGCGTGCGTGGGGTGGGTATTTGGGGCGTGCGTGGGGTGGGTATTTGGGGCGTGCGTGGGGTGGGTATTTGGGGCGTGCGTGGGGTGGGTATTTGGGGCGTGCGTGGGGTGGGTATTTGGGGCGTGCGTGGGGTGGGTATTTGGGGCGTGCGTGGGGTGGGTATTTGGGGCGTGCGTGGGGTGGGTATTTGGGGCGTGCGTGGGGTGGGTATTTGGGGCGTGCGTGGGGTGGGTATTTGGGGCGTGCGTGGGGTGGGTATTTGGGGCGTGCGTGGGGTGGGTATTTGGGGCGTGCGTGGGGTGGGTATTTGGGGCGTGCGTGGGGTGGGTATTTGGGGCGTGCGTGGGGTGGGTATTTGGGGCGTGCGTGGGGTGGGTATTTGGGGCGTGCGTGGGGTGGGTATTTGGGGCGTGCGTGGGGTGGGTATTTGGGGCGTGCGTGGGGTGGGTATTTGGGGCGTGCGTGGGGTGGGTATTTGGGGCGTGCGTGGGGTGGGTATTTGGGGCGTGCGTGGGGTGGGTATTTGGGGCGTGCGTGGGGTGGGTATTTGGGGCGTGCGTGGGGTGGGTATTTGGGGCGTGCGTGGGGTGGGTATTTGGGGCGTGCGTGGGGTGGGTATTTGGGGCGTGCGTGGGGTGGGTATTTGGGGCGTGCGTGGGGTGGGTATTTGGGGCGTGCGTGGGGTGGGTATTTGGGGCGTGCGTGGGGTGGGTATTTGGGGCGTGCGTGGGGTGGGTATTTGGGGCGTGCGTGGGGTGGGTATTTGGGGCGTGCGTGGGGTGGGTATTTGGGGCGTGCGTGGGGTGGGTATTTGGGGCGTGCGTGGGGTGGGTATTTGGGGCGTGCGTGGGGTGGGTATTTGGGGCGTGCGTGGGGTGGGTATTTGGGGCGTGCGTGGGGTGGGTATTTGGGGCGTGCGTGGGGTGGGTATTTGGGGCGTGCGTGGGGTGGGTATTTGGGGCGTGCGTGGGGTGGGTATTTGGGGCGTGCGTGGGGTGGGTATTTGGGGCGTGCGTGGGGTGGGTATTTGGGGCGTGCGTGGGGTGGGTATTTGGGGCGTGCGTGGGGTGGGTATTTGGGGCGTGCGTGGGGTGGGTATTTGGGGCGTGCGTGGGGTGGGTATTTGGGGCGTGCGTGGGGTGGGTATTTGGGGCGTGCGTGGGGTGGGTATTTGGGGCGTGCGTGGGGTGGGTATTTGGGGCGTGCGTGGGGTGGGTATTTGGGGCGTGCGTGGGGTGGGTATTTGGGGCGTGCGTGGGGTGGGTATTTGGGGCGTGCGTGGGGTGGGTATTTGGGGCGTGCGTGGGGTGGGTATTTGGGGCGTGCGTGGGGTGGGTATTTGGGGCGTGCGTGGGGTGGGTATTTGGGGCGTGCGTGGGGTGGGTATTTGGGGCGTGCGTGGGGTGGGTATTTGGGGCGTGCGTGGGGTGGGTATTTGGGGCGTGCGTGGGGTGGGTATTTGGGGCGTGCGTGGGGTGGGTATTTGGGGCGTGCGTGGGGTGGGTATTTGGGGCGTGCGTGGGGTGGGTATTTGGGGCGTGCGTGGGGTGGGTATTTGGGGCGTGCGTGGGGTGGGTATTTGGGGCGTGCGTGGGGTGGGTATTTGGGGCGTGCGTGGGGTGGGTATTTGGGGCGTGCGTGGGGTGGGTATTTGGGGCGTGCGTGGGGTGGGTATTTGGGGCGTGCGTGGGGTGGGTATTTGGGGCGTGCGTGGGGTGGGTATTTGGGGCGTGCGTGGGGTGGGTATTTGGGGCGTGCGTGGGGTGGGTATTTGGGGCGTGCGTGGGGTGGGTATTTGGGGCGTGCGTGGGGTGGGTATTTGGGGCGTGCGTGGGGTGGGTATTTGGGGCGTGCGTGGGGTGGGTATTTGGGGCGTGCGTGGGGTGGGTATTTGGGGCGTGCGTGGGGTGGGTATTTGGGGCGTGCGTGGGGTGGGTATTTGGGGCGTGCGTGGGGTGGGTATTTGGGGCGTGCGTGGGGTGGGTATTTGGGGCGTGCGTGGGGTGGGTATTTGGGGCGTGCGTGGGGTGGGTATTTGGGGCGTGCGTGGGGTGGGTATTTGGGGCGTGCGTGGGGTGGGTATTTGGGGCGTGCGTGGGGTGGGTATTTGGGGCGTGCGTGGGGTGGGTATTTGGGGCGTGCGTGGGGTGGGTATTTGGGGCGTGCGTGGGGTGGGTATTTGGGGCGTGCGTGGGGTGGGTATTTGGGGCGTGCGTGGGGTGGGTATTTGGGGCGTGCGTGGGGTGGGTATTTGGGGCGTGCGTGGGGTGGGTATTTGGGGCGTGCGTGGGGTGGGTATTTGGGGCGTGCGTGGGGTGGGTATTTGGGGCGTGCGTGGGGTGGGTATTTGGGGCGTGCGTGGGGTGGGTATTTGGGGCGTGCGTGGGGTGGGTATTTGGGGCGTGCGTGGGGTGGGTATTTGGGGCGTGCGTGGGGTGGGTATTTGGGGCGTGCGTGGGGTGGGTATTTGGGGCGTGCGTGGGGTGGGTATTTGGGGCGTGCGTGGGGTGGGTATTTGGGGCGTGCGTGGGGTGGGTATTTGGGGCGTGCGTGGGGTGGGTATTTGGGGCGTGCGTGGGGTGGGTATTTGGGGCGTGCGTGGGGTGGGTATTTGGGGCGTGCGTGGGGTGGGTATTTGGGGCGTGCGTGGGGTGGGTATTTGGGGCGTGCGTGGGGTGGGTATTTGGGGCGTGCGTGGGGTGGGTATTTGGGGCGTGCGTGGGGTGGGTATTTGGGGCGTGCGTGGGGTGGGTATTTGGGGCGTGCGTGGGGTGGGTATTTGGGGCGTGCGTGGGGTGGGTATTTGGGGCGTGCGTGGGGTGGGTATTTGGGGCGTGCGTGGGGTGGGTATTTGGGGCGTGCGTGGGGTGGGTATTTGGGGCGTGCGTGGGGTGGGTATTTGGGGCGTGCGTGGGGTGGGTATTTGGGGCGTGCGTGGGGTGGGTATTTGGGGCGTGCGTGGGGTGGGTATTTGGGGCGTGCGTGGGGTGGGTATTTGGGGCGTGCGTGGGGTGGGTATTTGGGGCGTGCGTGGGGTGGGTATTTGGGGCGTGCGTGGGGTGGGTATTTGGGGCGTGCGTGGGGTGGGTATTTGGGGCGTGCGTGGGGTGGGTATTTGGGGCGTGCGTGGGGTGGGTATTTGGGGCGTGCGTGGGGTGGGTATTTGGGGCGTGCGTGGGGTGGGTATTTGGGGCGTGCGTGGGGTGGGTATTTGGGGCGTGCGTGGGGTGGGTATTTGGGGCGTGCGTGGGGTGGGTATTTGGGGCGTGCGTGGGGTGGGTATTTGGGGCGTGCGTGGGGTGGGTATTTGGGGCGTGCGTGGGGTGGGTATTTGGGGCGTGCGTGGGGTGGGTATTTGGGGCGTGCGTGGGGTGGGTATTTGGGGCGTGCGTGGGGTGGGTATTTGGGGCGTGCGTGGGGTGGGTATTTGGGGCGTGCGTGGGGTGGGTATTTGGGGCGTGCGTGGGGTGGGTATTTGGGGCGTGCGTGGGGTGGGTATTTGGGGCGTGCGTGGGGTGGGTATTTGGGGCGTGCGTGGGGTGGGTATTTGGGGCGTGCGTGGGGTGGGTATTTGGGGCGTGCGTGGGGTGGGTATTTGGGGCGTGCGTGGGGTGGGTATTTGGGGCGTGCGTGGGGTGGGTATTTGGGGCGTGCGTGGGGTGGGTATTTGGGGCGTGCGTGGGGTGGGTATTTGGGGCGTGCGTGGGGTGGGTATTTGGGGTCGTGGGGTGGGTATTTGGGGCGTGCGTGGGGTGGGTATTTGGGGCGTGCGTGGGGTGGGTATTTGGGGCGTGCGTGGGGTGGGTATTTGGGGCGTGCGTGGGGTGGGTATTTGGGGCGTGCGTGGGGTGGGTATTTGGGGCGTGCGTGGGGTGGGTATTTGGGGCGTGCGTGGGGTGGGTATTTGGGGCGTGCGTGGGGTGGGTATTTGGGGCGTGCGTGGGGTGGGTATTTGGGGCGTGCGTGGGGTGGGTATTTGGGGCGTGCGTGGGGTGGGTATTTGGGGCGTGCGTGGGGTGGGTATTTGGGGCGTGCGTGGGGTGGGTATTTGGGGCGTGCGTGGGGTGGGTATTTGGGGCGTGCGTGGGGTGGGTATTTGGGGCGTGCGTGGGGTGGGTATTTGGGGCGTGCGTGGGGTGGGTATTTGGGGCGTGCGTGGGGTGGGTATTTGGGGCGTGCGTGGGGTGGGTATTTGGGGCGTGCGTGGGGTGGGTATTTGGGGCGTGCGTGGGGTGGGTATTTGGGGCGTGCGTGGGGTGGGTATTTGGGGCGTGCGTGGGGTGGGTATTTGGGGCGTGCGTGGGGTGGGTATTTGGGGCGTGCGTGGGGTGGGTATTTGGGGCGTGCGTGGGGTGGGTATTTGGGGCGTGCGTGGGGTGGGTATTTGGGGCGTGCGTGGGGTGGGTATTTGGGGCGTGCGTGGGGTGGGTATTTGGGGCGTGCGTGGGGTGGGTATTTGGGGCGTGCGTGGGGTGGGTATTTGGGGCGTGCGTGGGGTGGGTATTTGGGGCGTGCGTGGGGTGGGTATTTGGGGCGTGCGTGGGGTGGGTATTTGGGGCGTGCGTGGGGTGGGTATTTGGGGCGTGCGTGGGGTGGGTATTTGGGGCGTGCGTGGGGTGGGTATTTGGGGCGTGCGTGGGGTGGGTATTTGGGGCGTGCGTGGGGTGGGTATTTGGGGCGTGCGTGGGGTGGGTATTTGGGGCGTGCGTGGGGTGGGTATTTGGGGCGTGCGTGGGGTGGGTATTTGGGGCGTGCGTGGGGTGGGTATTTGGGGCGTGCGTGGGGTGGGTATTTGGGGCGTGCGTGGGGTGGGTATTTGGGGCGTGCGTGGGGTGGGTATTTGGGGCGTGCGTGGGGTGGGTATTTGGGGCGTGCGTGGGGTGGGTATTTGGGGCGTGCGTGGGGTGGGTATTTGGGGCGTGCGTGGGGTGGGTATTTGGGGCGTGCGTGGGGTGGGTATTTGGGGCGTGCGTGGGGTGGGTATTTGGGGCGTGCGTGGGGTGGGTATTTGGGGCGTGCGTGGGGTGGGTATTTGGGGCGTGCGTGGGGTGGGTATTTGGGGCGTGCGTGGGGTGGGTATTTGGGGCGTGCGTGGGGTGGGTATTTGGGGCGTGCGTGGGGTGGGTATTTGGGGCGTGCGTGGGGTGGGTATTTGGGGCGTGCGTGGGGTGGGTATTTGGGGCGTGCGTGGGGTGGGTATTTGGGGCGTGCGTGGGGTGGGTATTTGGGGCGTGCGTGGGGTGGGTATTTGGGGCGTGCGTGGGGTGGGTATTTGGGGCGTGCGTGGGGTGGGTATTTGGGGCGTGCGTGGGGTGGGTATTTGGGGCGTGCGTGGGGTGGGTATTTGGGGCGTGCGTGGGGTGGGTATTTGGGGCGTGCGTGGGGTGGGTATTTGGGGCGTGCGTGGGGTGGGTATTTGGGGCGTGCGTGGGGTGGGTATTTGGGGCGTGCGTGGGGTGGGTATTTGGGGCGTGCGTGGGGTGGGTATTTGGGGCGTGCGTGGGGTGGGTATTTGGGGCGTGCGTGGGGTGGGTATTTGGGGCGTGCGTGGGGTGGGTATTTGGGGCGTGCGTGGGGTGGGTATTTGGGGCGTGCGTGGGGTGGGTATTTGGGGCGTGCGTGGGGTGGGTATTTGGGGCGTGCGTGGGGTGGGTATTTGGGGCGTGCGTGGGGTGGGTATTTGGGGCGTGCGTGGGGTGGGTATTTGGGGCGTGCGTGGGGTGGGTATTTGGGGCGTGCGTGGGGTGGGTATTTGGGGCGTGCGTGGGGTGGGTATTTGGGGCGTGCGTGGGGTGGGTATTTGGGGCGTGCGTGGGGTGGGTATTTGGGGCGTGCGTGGGGTGGGTATTTGGGGCGTGCGTGGGGTGGGTATTTGGGGCGTGCGTGGGGTGGGTATTTGGGGCGTGCGTGGGGTGGGTATTTGGGGCGTGCGTGGGGTGGGTATTTGGGGCGTGCGTGGGGTGGGTATTTGGGGCGTGCGTGGGGTGGGTATTTGGGGCGTGCGTGGGGTGGGTATTTGGGGCGTGCGTGGGGTGGGTATTTGGGGCGTGCGTGGGGTGGGTATTTGGGGCGTGCGTGGGGTGGGTATTTGGGGCGTGCGTGGGGTGGGTATTTGGGGCGTGCGTGGGGTGGGTATTTGGGGCGTGCGTGGGGTGGGTATTTGGGGCGTGCGTGGGGTGGGTATTTGGGGCGTGCGTGGGGTGGGTATTTGGGGCGTGCGTGGGGTGGGTATTTGGGGCGTGCGTGGGGTGGGTATTTGGGGCGTGCGTGGGGTGGGTATTTGGGGCGTGCGTGGGGTGGGTATTTGGGGCGTGCGTGGGGTGGGTATTTGGGGCGTGCGTGGGGTGGGTATTTGGGGCGTGCGTGGGGTGGGTATTTGGGGCGTGCGTGGGGTGGGTATTTGGGGCGTGCGTGGGGTGGGTATTTGGGGCGTGCGTGGGGTGGGTATTTGGGGCGTGCGTGGGGTGGGTATTTGGGGCGTGCGTGGGGTGGGTATTTGGGGCGTGCGTGGGGTGGGTATTTGGGGCGTGCGTGGGGTGGGTATTTGGGGCGTGCGTGGGGTGGGTATTTGGGGCGTGCGTGGGGTGGGTATTTGGGGCGTGCGTGGGGTGGGTATTTGGGGCGTGCGTGGGGTGGGTATTTGGGGCGTGCGTGGGGTGGGTATTTGGGGCGTGCGTGGGGTGGGTATTTGGGGCGTGCGTGGGGTGGGTATTTGGGGCGTGCGTGGGGTGGGTATTTGGGGCGTGCGTGGGGTGGGTATTTGGGGCGTGCGTGGGGTGGGTATTTGGGGCGTGCGTGGGGTGGGTATTTGGGGCGTGCGTGGGGTGGGTATTTGGGGCGTGCGTGGGGTGGGTATTTGGGGCGTGCGTGGGGTGGGTATTTGGGGCGTGCGTGGGGTGGGTATTTGGGGCGTGCGTGGGGTGGGTATTTGGGGCGTGCGTGGGGTGGGTATTTGGGGCGTGCGTGGGGTGGGTATTTGGGGCGTGCGTGGGGTGGGTATTTGGGGCGTGCGTGGGGTGGGTATTTGGGGCGTGCGTGGGGTGGGTATTTGGGGCGTGCGTGGGGTGGGTATTTGGGGCGTGCGTGGGGTGGGTATTTGGGGCGTGCGTGGGGTGGGTATTTGGGGCGTGCGTGGGGTGGGTATTTGGGGCGTGCGTGGGGTGGGTATTTGGGGCGTGCGTGGGGTGGGTATTTGGGGCGTGCGTGGGGTGGGTATTTGGGGCGTGCGTGGGGTGGGTATTTGGGGCGTGCGTGGGGTGGGTATTTGGGGCGTGCGTGGGGTGGGTATTTGGGGCGTGCGTGGGGTGGGTATTTGGGGCGTGCGTGGGGTGGGTATTTGGGGCGTGCGTGGGGTGGGTATTTGGGGCGTGCGTGGGGTGGGTATTTGGGGCGTGCGTGGGGTGGGTATTTGGGGCGTGCGTGGGGTGGGTATTTGGGGCGTGCGTGGGGTGGGTATTTGGGGCGTGCGTGGGGTGGGTATTTGGGGCGTGCGTGGGGTGGGTATTTGGGGCGTGCGTGGGGTGGGTATTTGGGGCGTGCGTGGGGTGGGTATTTGGGGCGTGCGTGGGGTGGGTATTTGGGGCGTGCGTGGGGTGGGTATTTGGGGCGTGCGTGGGGTGGGTATTTGGGGCGTGCGTGGGGTGGGTATTTGGGGCGTGCGTGGGGTGGGTATTTGGGGCGTGCGTGGGGTGGGTATTTGGGGCGTGCGTGGGGTGGGTATTTGGGGCGTGCGTGGGGTGGGTATTTGGGGCGTGCGTGGGGTGGGTATTTGGGGCGTGCGTGGGGTGGGTATTTGGGGCGTGCGTGGGGTGGGTATTTGGGGCGTGCGTGGGGTGGGTATTTGGGGCGTGCGTGGGGTGGGTATTTGGGGCGTGCGTGGGGTGGGTATTTGGGGCGTGCGTGGGGTGGGTATTTGGGGCGTGCGTGGGGTGGGTATTTGGGGCGTGCGTGGGGTGGGTATTTGGGGCGTGCGTGGGGTGGGTATTTGGGGCGTGCGTGGGGTGGGTATTTGGGGCGTGCGTGGGGTGGGTATTTGGGGCGTGCGTGGGGTGGGTATTTGGGGCGTGCGTGGGGTGGGTATTTGGGGCGTGCGTGGGGTGGGTATTTGGGGCGTGCGTGGGGTGGGTATTTGGGGCGTGCGTGGGGTGGGTATTTGGGGCGTGCGTGGGGTGGGTATTTGGGGCGTGCGTGGGGTGGGTATTTGGGGCGTGCGTGGGGTGGGTATTTGGGGCGTGCGTGGGGTGGGTATTTGGGGCGTGCGTGGGGTGGGTATTTGGGGCGTGCGTGGGGTGGGTATTTGGGGCGTGCGTGGGGTGGGTATTTGGGGCGTGCGTGGGGTGGGTATTTGGGGCGTGCGTGGGGTGGGTATTTGGGGCGTGCGTGGGGTGGGTATTTGGGGCGTGCGTGGGGTGGGTATTTGGGGCGTGCGTGGGGTGGGTATTTGGGGCGTGCGTGGGGTGGGTATTTGGGGCGTGCGTGGGGTGGGTATTTGGGGCGTGCGTGGGGTGGGTATTTGGGGCGTGCGTGGGGTGGGTATTTGGGGCGTGCGTGGGGTGGGTATTTGGGGCGTGCGTGGGGTGGGTATTTGGGGCGTGCGTGGGGTGGGTATTTGGGGCGTGCGTGGGGTGGGTATTTGGGGCGTGCGTGGGGTGGGTATTTGGGGCGTGCGTGGGGTGGGTATTTGGGGCGTGCGTGGGGTGGGTATTTGGGGCGTGCGTGGGGTGGGTATTTGGGGCGTGCGTGGGGTGGGTATTTGGGGCGTGCGTGGGGTGGGTATTTGGGGCGTGCGTGGGGTGGGTATTTGGGGCGTGCGTGGGGTGGGTATTTGGGGCGTGCGTGGGGTGGGTATTTGGGGCGTGCGTGGGGTGGGTATTTGGGGCGTGCGTGGGGTGGGTATTTGGGGCGTGCGTGGGGTGGGTATTTGGGGCGTGCGTGGGGTGGGTATTTGGGGCGTGCGTGGGGTGGGTATTTGGGGCGTGCGTGGGGTGGGTATTTGGGGCGTGCGTGGGGTGGGTATTTGGGGCGTGCGTGGGGTGGGTATTTGGGGCGTGCGTGGGGTGGGTATTTGGGGCGTGCGTGGGGTGGGTATTTGGGGCGTGCGTGGGGTGGGTATTTGGGGCGTGCGTGGGGTGGGTATTTGGGGCGTGCGTGGGGTGGGTATTTGGGGCGTGCGTGGGGTGGGTATTTGGGGCGTGCGTGGGGTGGGTATTTGGGGCGTGCGTGGGGTGGGTATTTGGGGCGTGCGTGGGGTGGGTATTTGGGGCGTGCGTGGGGTGGGTATTTGGGGCGTGCGTGGGGTGGGTATTTGGGGCGTGCGTGGGGTGGGTATTTGGGGCGTGCGTGGGGTGGGTATTTGGGGCGTGCGTGGGGTGGGTATTTGGGGCGTGCGTGGGGTGGGTATTTGGGGCGTGCGTGGGGTGGGTATTTGGGGCGTGCGTGGGGTGGGTATTTGGGGCGTGCGTGGGGTGGGTATTTGGGGCGTGCGTGGGGTGGGTATTTGGGGCGTGCGTGGGGTGGGTATTTGGGGCGTGCGTGGGGTGGGTATTTGGGGCGTGCGTGGGGTGGGTATTTGGGGCGTGCGTGGGGTGGGTATTTGGGGCGTGCGTGGGGTGGGTATTTGGGGCGTGCGTGGGGTGGGTATTTGGGGCGTGCGTGGGGTGGGTATTTGGGGCGTGCGTGGGGTGGGTATTTGGGGCGTGCGTGGGGTGGGTATTTGGGGCGTGCGTGGGGTGGGTATTTGGGGCGTGCGTGGGGTGGGTATTTGGGGCGTGCGTGGGGTGGGTATTTGGGGCTCGTGGGGTGGGTATTTGGGGCGTGCGTGGGGTGGGTATTTGGGGCGTGCGTGGGGTGGGTATTTGGGGCGTGCGTGGGGTGGGTATTTGGGGCGTGCGTGGGGTGGGTATTTGGGGCGTGCGTGGGGTGGGTATTTGGGGCGTGCGTGGGGTGGGTATTTGGGGCGTGCGTGGGGTGGGTATTTGGGGCGTGCGTGGGGTGGGTATTTGGGGCGTGCGTGGGGTGGGTATTTGGGGCGTGCGTGGGGTGGGTATTTGGGGCGTGCGTGGGGTGGGTATTTGGGGCGTGCGTGGGGTGGGTATTTGGGGCGTGCGTGGGGTGGGTATTTGGGGCGTGCGTGGGGTGGGTATTTGGGGCGTGCGTGGGGTGGGTATTTGGGGCGTGCGTGGGGTGGGTATTTGGGGCGTGCGTGGGGTGGGTATTTGGGGCGTGCGTGGGGTGGGTATTTGGGGCGTGCGTGGGGTGGGTATTTGGGGCGTGCGTGGGGTGGGTATTTGGGGCGTGCGTGGGGTGGGTATTTGGGGCGTGCGTGGGGTGGGTATTTGGGGCGTGCGTGGGGTGGGTATTTGGGGCGTGCGTGGGGTGGGTATTTGGGGCGTGCGTGGGGTGGGTATTTGGGGCGTGCGTGGGGTGGGTATTTGGGGCGTGCGTGGGGTGGGTATTTGGGGCGTGCGTGGGGTGGGTATTTGGGGCGTGCGTGGGGTGGGTATTTGGGGCGTGCGTGGGGTGGGTATTTGGGGCGTGCGTGGGGTGGGTATTTGGGGCGTGCGTGGGGTGGGTATTTGGGGCGTGCGTGGGGTGGGTATTTGGGGCGTGCGTGGGGTGGGTATTTGGGGCGTGCGTGGGGTGGGTATTTGGGGCGTGCGTGGGGTGGGTATTTGGGGCGTGCGTGGGGTGGGTATTTGGGGCGTGCGTGGGGTGGGTATTTGGGGCGTGCGTGGGGTGGGTATTTGGGGCGTGCGTGGGGTGGGTATTTGGGGCGTGCGTGGGGTGGGTATTTGGGGCGTGCGTGGGGTGGGTATTTGGGGCGTGCGTGGGGTGGGTATTTGGGGCGTGCGTGGGGTGGGTATTTGGGGCGTGCGTGGGGTGGGTATTTGGGGCGTGCGTGGGGTGGGTATTTGGGGCGTGCGTGGGGTGGGTATTTGGGGCGTGCGTGGGGTGGGTATTTGGGGCGTGCGTGGGGTGGGTATTTGGGGCGTGCGTGGGGTGGGTATTTGGGGCGTGCGTGGGGTGGGTATTTGGGGCGTGCGTGGGGTGGGTATTTGGGGCGTGCGTGGGGTGGGTATTTGGGGCGTGCGTGGGGTGGGTATTTGGGGCGTGCGTGGGGTGGGTATTTGGGGCGTGCGTGGGGTGGGTATTTGGGGCGTGCGTGGGGTGGGTATTTGGGGCGTGCGTGGGGTGGGTATTCGTGGGGTGGGTATTTGGGGTGCGTGGGGTGGGTATTTGGGGCTGTGCGTGGGGTGGGTATTTGGGGCGTGCGTGGGGTGGGTATTTGTGGCGTGGCGTGGGGTATTTGGGGCGTGCGGGTGGGGTGGGTATTTGGGGCGTGCGTGGGGTGGGTATTTGGGGCGTGCGTGGGGTGGGTATTTGGGGCGTGGGGTGGGTATTTGGGGCGTGCGTGGGGTGGGTATTTGGGGCGTGCGTGGGGTGGGTATTTGGGGCGTGCTGGGGTGGGTATTTGGGGCGTGCGTGGGGTGGGTATTTGGGGCGTGCGGGTGGGTATTTGGGGCGTGCGTGGGGTGGGTATTTGGGGCGTGCGTGGGGTGGGTATTTGGGGCGTCGGGGTGGGTATTTGGGGCGTGCGTGGGGTGGGTATTTGGGGCGTGCGTGGGGTGGGTATTTGGGGCGTGCGTGGGGTGGGTATTTGGGGCGTGCGTGGGGTGGGTATTTGGGGCGTGCGTGGGGGTGGGTATTTGGGGCGTGCGTGGGGTGGGTATTTGGGGCGTGCGTGGGGTGGGTATTTGGGGCGTGCGTGGGGTGGGTATTTGGGGCGTGCGTGGGGTGGGTATTTGGGGCGTGCGTGGGGTGGGTATTTGGGGGGTGCGTGGGTGGGTATTTGGGCGTGCGTGGGGTGGGTATTTGGGGCGTGCGTGGGGTGGGTATTTGGGGGTGCGTGGGGTGGGTATTTGGGGCGTGCGTGGGGTGGGTATTTGGGGCGTGCGTGGGGTGGGTATTTGGGGCGTGCGTGGGGTGGGTATTTGGGGCGTGCTGGGGTGGGTATTTGGGGCGTGCGTGGGGTGGGTATTTGGGGCGTGCGTGGGGTGGGTATTTGGGGCGTGCGTGGGGTGGGTATTTGGGGCGTGCGTGGGGTGGGTATTTGGGGCGTGCGTGGGGGTGGGTATTTGGGGCGTGCGTGGGGTGGGTATTTGGGGCGTGCGTGGGGTGGGTATTTGGGGCGTGCGTGGGGTGGGTATTTGGGGCGTGCGTGGGGTGGGTATTTGGGGCCGTGCGTGGGGTGGGTATTTGGGGCGTGCGTGGGGTGGGTATTTGGGGCGTGCGTGGGGTGGGTATTTGGGGCGTGCGTGGGGTGGGTATTTGGGGCGTGCGTGGGGTGGGTATTTGGGGCGTGCGTGGGGTGGGTATTTGGGGCGTGCGTGGGGTGGGTATTTGGCGTATCTTGGGCGTGCGTGGGGTGGGTATTTGGGGCGTGCGTGGGGTGGGTATTTGGGGCGTGCGTGGGGTGGGTATTTGGGGCGTGCGTGGGGTGGGTATTTGGGGCGTGCGTGGGGTGGGTATTTGGGGCGTGCGTGGGGTGGGTATTTGGGGCGTGCGTGGGGTGGGTATTTGGGGCGTGCGTGGGGTGGGTATTTGGGGCGTGCGTGGGGTGGGTATTTGGGGCGTGCGTGGGGTGGGTATTTGGGGCGTGCGTGGGGTGGGTATTTGGGGCGTGCGTGGGGTGGGTATTTGGGGCGTGCGTGGGGTGGGTATTTGGGGCGTGCGTGGGGTGGGTATTTGGGGCGTGCGTGGGGTGGGTATTTGGGGCGTGCGTGGGGTGGGTATTTGGGGCGTGCGTGGGGTGGGTATTTGGGGCGTGTGGGGTGGGTATTTGGGGCGTGCGTGGGGTGGGTATTTGGGGCGTGGGGGTGGGTATTTGGGGCGTGCGTGGGGTGGGTATTTGGGGCGTGCGTGGGGTGGGTATTTGGGGCGTGCGTGGGGTGGGTATTTGGGGCGTGCGTGGGGTGGGTATTTGGGGCGTGCGTGGGGTGGGGGCGTGCCCGTGGGGTGGGTATTTGGGGGCGTGGGGTGGGTATTTGGGGCGTGCGTGGGGTGGGTATTTGGGGCGTGTTGGGGGTGCGTGGGTGGTGGGGGTGGCGGTTGGGGTGGGTATTTTGTGGGGCGTGGGGTGGGTATTTGGGGCGTGCGTGGGGTGGGTATTTGGGGCGTGCGTGGGGTGGGTATTTGGGGCGTGCGTGGGGTGGGTATTTGGGGCGTGCGTGGGGTGGGTATTTGGGGCGTGCGTGGGGTGGGTATTTGGGGCGTGCGTGGGGTGGGTATTTGGGGCGGCGTGGGGTGGGTATTTGGGGTGCGTGGGGTGGGTATTTGGGGCGTGCGTGGGGTGGGTATTTGGGGCGTGCGTGGGGTGGGTATTTGGGGCGTGCGTGGGGTGGGTATTTGGGGCGTGCGTGGGGTGGGTATTTGGGGCGTGGGGTGGGTATTTGGGGCGTGCGTGGGGTGGGTATTTGGGGCGTGCGTGGGGTGGGTATTTGGGGCGTGCGTGGGGTGGGTATTTGGGGCGTGCGTGGGGGTGGGTATTTGGGGCGTGCGTGGGGTGGGTATTTGGGCGTGCGTGGGTGGGTATTTGGGGCTGGCTGGGGTGGGTATTTGGGGCGTGCGTGGGGTGGGTATTTGGGGCGGTGCGTGGGGTGGGTATTTGGGGCGTGGGTGGGTATTTGGGGCGTGGCTGTGGGGTGGGTATTTGGGGCGTGCGTGGGGTGGGTATTTGGGGGTGTGCGTGGGGTGGGTATTTGGGGCGTGCGTGGGGTGGGTATTTGGGGGTGCGTGGGGTGGGTATTTGGGGCGTGGGGGTGGGTATTTGGGGCGTGCGTGGGGTGGGTATTTGGGGCTGGGGGTGGGTATTTGGGGCGTGCGTGGTGGGGTATTTGGAGGCGTGGGTGGGTATTTGGGGCGTGCGTGGGGTGGGTATTTGGGGCGTGGGGTGGGTATTTGGGGCGTGTGTGGGGTGGGTATTTGTGGGCGTGCGTGGGTGGGTATTTGGGGCGTGGTGGGGTGGGTATTTGGGGCGTGCTGGGTGGGTATTTGGGGGGGCGTGGGGTGGGTATTTGGGGCGTGGTGGGGTGGGTATTTGGGGCGTGCGTGGGGTGGGTATTTGGGGCGTGCGTGGGGTGGGGTATTTGGGGCGTGCGTGGGGTGGGTATTTGGGGCGTGCGTGGGGTGGGTATTTGGGGCGTGCGTGGGGTGGGTATTTGGGGCGTGCGTGGGGTGGGTATTTGGGGCGTGCTGGGGTGGGTATTTGGGGCGTGCGTGGGTGGGTATTTGGGGCGTGCGTGGGGTGGGTATTTGGGCGTGCGTGGGGTGGGTATTTGGGGCGTGCGTGGGGTGGTATTTGGGGCGCGTGGGGGGTATTTGGGGCGTGCGTGGGGTGGGTATTTGGGGCGTGCGTGGGGTGGGTATTTGGGGCGTGCGTGGGGGGGTATTTTGGGGCGTGCGTGGGGTGGGTATTTGGGCGGCGTGGGGGTGGGTATTTGGGGCGTGCGTGGGGTGGGTATTTGGGGCGTGCGTGGGGGGTGGGTGGTATTTGGGGCGTGCGGGGTGGGTATTTGGGGCGTGCGTGGGGTGGGTATTTGGGGCGTGCGTGGGGTGGGTATTTGGGGCGTGCGTGGGGTGGGTATTTGGGGCGTGCGTGGGGTGGGTATTTGGGCGGCGTGGGGTGGGTATTTGGGGCGTGCGTGGGGTGGGTATTTGGGGCGTGCGTGGGGTGGGTATTTGGGGCGTGCGTGGGGTGGGTATTTGGGGCGTGCGTGGGGTGGGTATTTGGGGCGTGCGTGGGGTGGGTATCTTATCGAGTATGGGGGTGCGTGGGGTGGGTATTTGGGGGTGCGTGGGGTGGGTATTTGGGGCGTGCGTGGGGTGGGTATTTGGGGCGTGCGTGGGGTGGGTATTTGGGGCGTGCGTGGGGTGGGTATTTGGGGCGTGGGGTGGGTATTTGGGGCGTGCGTGGGGTGGGTATTTGGGGCGTGCGTGGGGTGGGTATTTGGGGCGTGCGTGGGGTGGGTATTTGGGGCGTGCGTGGGGTGGGTATTTGGGGCGGCGTGGGGTGGGTATTTGGGGCGTGCGTGGGGTGGGTATTTGGGGCGTGCGTGGGGTGGGTATTTGGGGCGTGCGTGGGGTGGGTATTTGGGGCGTGCGTGGGGTGGGTATTTGGGGCGTGCGTGGGGTGGGTATTTGGGGCGTGCGTGGGGTGGGTATTTGGGGCGTGCGTGGGGTGGGTATTTGGGGCGTGCGTGGGGTGGGTATTTGGGGCGTGCGTGGGGTGGGTATTTGGGGCGTGCGTGGGGTGGGTATTTGGGGCGTGCGTGGGGTGGGTATTTGGGGCGTGCGTGGGGTGGGTATTTGGGGCGTGCGTGGGGTGGGTATTTGGGGCGTGCGTGGGGTGGGTATTTGGGGCGTGCGTGGGGTGGGTATTTGGGGCGTGCGTGGGGTGGGTATTTGGGGCGTGCGTGGGGTGGGTATTTGGGGCGTGCGTGGGGTGGGTATTTGGGGCGTGGGGTGGGTATTTGGGGCGTGCGTGGGGTGGGTATTTGGGGCGTGCGTGGGGTGGGTATTTGGGGCGTGCGTGGGGTGGGTATTTGGGGCGTGCGTGGGGTGGGTATTTGGGGCGTGCGTGGGGTGGGTATTTGGGGCGTGCGTGGGGTGGGTATTTGGGGCGTGCGTGGGGTGGGTATTTGGGGCGTGCGTGGGGTGGGTATTTGGGGCGTGCGTGGGGTGGGTATTTGGGGCGTGCGTGGGGTGGGTATTTGGGGCGTGCGTGGGGTGGGTATTTGGGGCGTGCGTGGGGTGGGTATTTGGGGCGTGCGTGGGGTGGGTATTTGGGGCGTGCGTGGGGTGGGTATTTGGGGCGTGCGTGGGGTGGGTATTTGGGGCGTGCGTGGGGTGGGTATTTGGGGCGTGCGTGGGGTGGGTATTTGGGGCGTGCGTGGGGTGGGTATTTGGGGCGTGCGTGGGGTGGGTATTTGGGGCGTGCGTGGGGTGGGTATTTGGGGCGTGCGTGGGGTGGGTATTTGGGGCGTGCGTGGGGTGGGTATTTGGGGCGTGCGTGGGGTGGGTATTTGGGGCGTGCGTGGGGTGGGTATTTGGGGCGTGCGTGGGGTGGGTATTTGGGGCGTGCGTGGGGTGGGTATTTGGGGCGTGCGTGGGGTGGGTATTTGGGGCGTGCGTGGGGTGGGTATTTGGGGGCGTGGGGTGGGTATTTGGGGCGTGCGTGGGGTGGGTATTTGGGGCGTGCGTGGGGTGGGTATTTGGGGCGTGCGTGGGGTGGGTATTTGGGGCGTGCGTGGGGTGGGTATTTGGGGCGTGCGTGGGGTGGGTATTTGGGGCGTGCGTGGGGTGGGTATTTGGGGCGTGCGTGGGGTGGGTATTTGGGGCGTGCGTGGGGTGGGTATTTGGGGCGTGCGGGGTGGGTATTTGGGGCGTGCGTGGGGTGGGTATTTGGGGCGTGCGTGGGGTGGGTATTTGGGGCGTGCGTGGGGTGGGTATTTGGGGCGTGCGTGGGGTGGGTATTTGGGGCGTGGGGTGGGTATTTGGGGCGTGCGTGGGGTGGGTATTTGGGGCGTGCGTGGGGTGGGTATTTGGGGCGTGCGTGGGGTGGGTATTTGGGGCGTGCGTGGGGTGGGTATTTGGGCGTGCGTGGGGTGGGTATTTGGGGCGTGCGTGGGGTGGGTATTTGGGGCGTGCGTGGGGTGGGTATTTGGGGCGTGCGTGGGGTGGGTATTTGGGGCGTGCGTGGGGTGGGTATTTGGGGCGTGCGTGGGGTGGGTATTTGGGGCGTGCGTGGGGTGGGTATTTGGGGCGTGCGTGGGGTGGGTATTTGGGGCGTGCGTGGGGTGGGTATTTGGGGCGTGCGTGGGGTGGGTATTTGGGGCGTGCGTGGGGTGGGTATTTGGGGCGTGGTGGGTGGGGTGGGTATTTGGGGCGTGCGTGGGGTGGGTATTTGGGGCGTGCGTGGGGTGGGTATTTGGGGCGTGCGTGGGGTGGGTATTTGGGGCGTGCGTGGGGTGGGTATTTGGGGCGTGCGTGGGGTGGGTATTTGGGGCGTGCGTGGGGTGGGTATTTGGGGCGTGGGGTGGGTATTTGGGGCGTGCGTGGGGTGGGTATTTGGGGCGTGCGTGGGGTGGGTATTTGGGGCGTGCGTGGGGTGGGTATTTGGGGCGTGCGTGGGGTGGGTATTTGGGGCGTGCGTGGGGTGGGTATTTGGGGCGTGCGTGGGGTGGGTATTTGGGGCGGTGCGTGGGGTGGGTATTTGGGGCGTGCGTGGGGTGGGTATTTGGGGCGTGCGTGGGGTGGGTATTTGGGGCGTGCGTGGGGTGGGTATTTGGGGCGTGCGTGGGGTGGGTATTTGGGGCGTGCGTGGGGTGGGTATTTGGGGCGTGCGTGGGGTGGGTATTTGGGGCGTGCGTGGGGTGGGTATTTGGGGCGTGCGTGGGGTGGGTATTTGGGGCGTGCGTGGGGTGGGTATTTGGGGCGTGCGTGGGGTGGGTATTTGGGGCGTGCGTGGGGTGGGTATTTGGGGCGTGCGTGGGGTGGGTATTTGGGGCGTGGGGTGGGTATTTGGGGCGTGCGTGGGGTGGGTATTTGGGGCGTGCGTGGGGTGGGTATTTGGGGCGTGCGTGGGGTGGGTATTTGGGGCGTGCGTGGGGTGGGTATTTGGGGCGTGCGTGGGGTGGGTATTTGGGGCGTGCGTGGGGTGGGTATTTGGGCCGTGCGTGGGGTGGGTATTTGGGGCGTGCGTGGGGTGGGTATTTGGGGCGTGCGTGGGGTGGGTATTTGGGGCGTGCGTGGGGTGGGTATTTGGGGCGTGGGGTGGGTATTTGGGGCGTGCGTGGGGTGGGTATTTGGGGCGTGCGTGGGGTGGGTATTTGGGGCGTGCGTGGGGTGGGTATTTGGGGCGTGGGGTGGGTATTTGGGGCGTGCGTGGGGTGGGTATTTGGGGCGTGCGTGGGGTGGGTATTTGGGGCGTGGGGTGGGTATTTGGGGCGTGCGTGGGGTGGGTATTTGGGGCGTGCGTGGGGTGGGTATTTGGGGCGTGCGTGGGGTGGGTATTCGGGGCGTGCGTGGGGTGGGTATTTGGGGCGTGCGTGGGGTGGGTATTTGGGGCGTGCGTGGGGTGGGTATTTGGGGCGTGGGGTGGGTATTTGGGGCGTGCGTGGGGTGGGTATTTGGGGAGTGCGTGGGGTGGGTATTTGGGGCGTGCGTGGGGTGGGTATTTGGGGCATGCGTGGGGTGGGTATTTGGGGCGTGCGTGGGGTGGGTATTTGGGGCGTGCGTGGGGTGGGTATTTGGGGCGTGGTGGGGTGGGTATTTGGGGCGTGCGTGGGGTGGGTATTTGGGGCGTGCGTGGGGTGGGTATTTGGGGCGTGCGTGGGGTGGGTATTTGGGGCGTGCGTGGGGTGGGTATTTGGGGCGTGCGTGGGGTGGGTATTTGGGGCGTGCGTGGGGTGGGTATTTGGGGCGTGCGTGGGGTGGGTATTTGGGGCGTGCGTGGGGTGGGTATTTGGGGCGTGCGTGGGGTGGGTATTTGGGGCGTGCGTGGGGTGGGTATTTGGGGCGTGCGTGGGGTGGGTATTTGGGGCGTGCGTGGGGTGGGTATTTGGGGCGTGCGTGGGGTGGGTATTTGGGGCGTGCGTGGGGTGGGTATTTGGGGCGTGCGTGGGGTGGGTATTTGGGGCGTGGGGTGGGTATTTGGGGCGTGCGTGGGGTGGGTATTTGGGGCGTGCGTGGGGTGGGTATTTGGGGCGTGCGTGGGGTGGGTATTTGGGGCGTGCGTGGGGTGGGTATTTGGGGCGTGCGTGGGGTGGGTATTTGGGGCGTGCGTGGGGTGGGTATTTGGGGCGTGCGTGGGGTGGGTATTTGGGGCGTGCGTGGGGTGGGTATTTGGGGCGTGCGTGGGGTGGGTATTTGGGGCGTGCGTGGGGTGGGTATTTGGGGCGTGCGTGGGGTGGGTATTTGGGGCGTGCGTGGGGTGGGTATTTGGGGCGTGCGTGGGGTGGGTATTTGGGGCGTGGGGTGGGTATTTGGGGCGTGCGTGGGGTGGGTATTTGGGGCGTGCGTGGGGTGGGTATTTGGGGCGTGCGTGGGGTGGGTATTTGGGGCGTGCGTGGGGTGGGTATTTGGGGCGTGGGGTGGGTATTTGGGGCGTGCGTGGGGTGGGTATTTGGGGCGTGCGTGGGGTGGGTATTTGGGGCGTGCGTGGGGTGGGTATTTGGGGCGTGCGTGGGGTGGGTATTTGGGGCGTGCGTGGGGTGGGTATTTGGGGCGTGCGTGGGGTGGGTATTTGGGGCGTGCGTGGGGTGGGTATTTGGGGCGTGCGTGGGGTGGGTATTTGGGGCGTGCGTGGGGTGGGTATTTGGGGCGTGCGTGGGGTGGGTATTTGGGGCGTGCGTGGGGTGGGTATTTGGGGCGTGCGTGGGGTGGGTATTTGGGGCGTGCGTGGGGTGGGTATTTGGGGCGTGCGTGGGGTGGGTATTTGGGGGCGTGGGGTGGGTATTTGGGGCGTGCGTGGGGTGGGTATTTGGGGCGTGCGTGGGGTGGGTATTTGGGGCGTGCGTGGGGTGGGTATTTGGGGCGTGCGTGGGGTGGGTATTTGGGGCGTGCGTGGGGTGGGTATTTGGGGCGTTGGGGTGGGTATTTGGGGCGTGCGTGGGGTGAGTATTTGGGGCGTGCGTGGGGTGGGTATTTGGGGCGTGCGTGGGGTGGGTATTTGGGGCGTGGGGTGGGTATTTGGGGCGTGCGTGGGGTGGGTATTTGGGGCGTGCGTGGGGTGGGTATTTGGGGCGTGCGTGGGGTGGGTATTTGGGGCGTGCGTGGGGTGGGTATTTGGGGCGTGGGGGTGGGTATTTGGGGCGTGCGTGGGGTGAGTATTTGGGGCGTGCGTGGGGTGGGTATTTGGGGCGTGGGGTGGGTATTTGGGGCGTGCGTGGGGTGGGTATTTGGGGCGTGCGTGGGGTGGGTATTTGGGGCGTGCGTGGGGTGGGTATTTGGGGCGTGCGTGGGGTGGGTATTTGGGGCGTGCGTGGGGTGGGTATTTGGGGCGTGCGTGGGGTGGGTATTTGGGGCGTGCGTGGGGTGGGTATTTGGGGCGTGGGGTGGGTATTTGGGGCGTGCGTGGGGTGGGTATTTGGGGCGTGCGTGGGGTGGGTATTTGGGGCGTGCGTGGGGTGGGTATTTGGGGCGTGCGTGGGGTGGGTATTTGGGGCGTGCGTGGGGTGGGTATTTGGGGCGTGCGTGGGGTGGGTATTTGGGGCGTGCGTGGGGTGGGTATTTGGGGCGTGCGTGGGGTGGGTATTTGGGGCGTGGGGTGGGTATTTGGGGCGTGCGTGGGGTGGGTATTTGGGGCGTGCGTGGGGTGGGTATTTGGGGCGTGCGTGGGGTGGGTATTTGGGGCGTGCGTGGGGTGGGTATTTGGGGCGTGGGGTGGGTATTTGGGGCGTGCGTGGGGTGGGTATTTGGGGCGTGCGTGGGGTGGGTATTTGGGGCGTGCGTGGGGTGGGTATTTGGGGCGTGCGTGGGGTGGGTATTTGGGGCGTGGGGTGGGTATTTGGGGCGTGCGTGGGGTGGGTATTTGGGGCGTGCGTGGGGTGGGTATTTGGGGCGTGCGTGGGGTGGGTATTTGGGGCGTGGGGTGGGTATTTGGGGCGTGCGTGGGGTGGGTATTTGGGGCGTGCGTGGGGTGGGTATTTGGGGCGTGCGTGGGGTGGGTATTTGGGGCGTGCGTGGGGTGGGTATTTGGGGCGTGGGGTGGGTATTTGGGGCGTGCGTGGGGTGGGTATTTGGGGCGTGCGTGGGGTGGGTATTTGGGGCGTGCGTGGGGTGGGTATTTGGGGCGTGCGTGGGGTGGGTATTTGGGGCGTGCGTGGGGTGGGTATTTGGGGCGTGGGGTGGGTATTTGGGGCGTGCGTGGGGTGGGTATTTGGGGCGTGCGTGGGGTGGGTATTTGGGGCGTGCGTGGGGTGGGTATTTGGGGCGTGGGGTGGGTATTTGGGGCGTGCGTGGGGTGGGTATTTGGGGCGTGCGTGGGGTGGGTATTTGGGGCGTGCGTGGGGTGGGTATTTGGGGCGTGCGTGGGGTGGGTATTTGGGGCGTGCGTGGGGTGGGTATTTGGGGCGTGGGGTGGGTATTTGGGGCGTGCGTGGGGTGGGTATTTGGGGCGTGCGTGGGGTGGGTATTTGGGGCGTGCTTGGGGTGGGTATTTGGGGCGTGCGTGGGGTGGGTATTTGGGGCGTGGGGTGGGTATTTGGGGCGTGCGTGGGGTGGGTATTTGGGGCGTGCGTGGGGTGGGTATTTGGGGCGTGCGTGGGGTGGGTATTTGGGGCGTGGGGTGGGTATTTGGGGCGTGCGTGGGGTGGGTATTTGGGGCGTGCGTGGGGTGGGTATTTGGGGCGTGCGTGGGGTGGGTATTTGGGGCGTGCGTGGGGTGGGTATTTGGGGCGTGGGGTGGGTATTTGGGGCGTGCGTGGGGTGGGTATTTGGGGCGTGCGTGGGGTGGGTATTTGGGGCGTGCGTGGGGTGGGTATTTGGGGCGTGCGTGGGGTGGGTATTTGGGGCGTGGGGTGGGTATTTGGGGCGTGCGTGGGGTGGGTATTTGGGGAGTGCGTGGGGTGGGTATTTGGGGCGTGCGTGGGGTGGGTATTTGGGGCATGCATGGGGTGGGTATTTGGGGCGTGCGTGGGGTGGGTATTTGGGGCGTGCGTGGGGTGGGTATTTGGGGCATGCGTGGGGTGGGTATTTGGGGCGTGCGTGGGGTGGGTATTTGGGGCGTGCGTGGGGTGGGTATTTGGGGCGTGGGGTGGGTATTTGGGGCGTGCGTGGGGTGGGTATTTGGGGCGTGCGTGGGGTGGGTATTTGGGGCGTGGGGTGGGTATTTGGGGCGTGCGTGGGGTGGGTATTTGGGGCGTGCGTGGGGTGGGTATTTGGGGCGTGCGTGGGGTGGGTATTTGGGGCGTGCGTGGGGTGGGTATTTGGGGCGTGGGGTGGGTATTTGGGGCGTGCGTGGGGTGGGTATTTGGGGCGTGCGTGGGGTGGGTATTTGGGGCGTGCGTGGGGTGGGTATTTGGGGCGTGCGTGGGGTGGGTATTTGGGGCGTGGGGTGGGTATTTGGGGCGTGCGTGGGGTGGGTATTTGGGGAGTGCGTGGGGTGGGTATTTGGGGCGTGCGTGGGGTGGGTATTTGGGGCATGCGTGGGGTGGGTATTTGGGGCGTGCGTGGGGTGGGTATTTGGGGCGTGCGTGGGGTGGGTATTTGGGGCATGCGTGGGGTGGGTATTTGGGGCGTGCGTGGGGTGGGTATTTGGGGCGTGCGTGGGGTGGGTATTTGGGGCGTGGGGTGGGTATTTGGGGCGTGCGTGGGGTGGGTATTTGGGGCGTGCGTGGGGTGGGTATTTGGGGCGTGCGTGGGGTGGGTATTTGGGGCGTGCGTGGGGTGGGTATTTGGGGCGTGGGGTGGGTATTTGGGGCGTGCGTGGGGTGGGTATTTGGGGCGTGCGTGGGGTGGGTATTTGGGGCGTGCGTGGGGTGGGTATTTGGGGCGTGCGTGGGGTGGGTATTTGGGGCGTGCGTGGGGTGGGTATTTGGGGCGTGCGTGGGGTGGGGATTTGGGGCGTGGGGTGGGTATTTGGGGCGTGCGTGGGGTGGGTATTTGGGGCGTGCGTGGGGTGGGTATTTGGGGCGTGCGTGGGGTGGGTATTTGGGGCGTGCGTGGGGTGGGTATTTGGGGCGTGGGGTGGGTATTTGGGGCGTGCGTGGGGTGGGTATTTGGGGCGTGCGTGGGGTGGGTATTTGGGGCGTGCGTGGGGTGGGTATTTGGGGCGTGCGTGGGGTGGGTATTTGGGGCGTGCGTGGGGTGGGTATTTGGGGCGTGCGTGGGGTGGGTATTTGGGGCGTGGGGTGGGTATTTGGGGCGTGCGTGGGGTGGGTATTTGGGGCGTGCGTGGGGTGGGTATTTGGGGCGTGCGTGGGGTGGGTATTTGGGGCGTGCGTGGGGTGGGTATTTGGGGCGTGCGTGGGGTGGGTATTTGGGGCGTGCGTGGGGTGGGTATTTGGGGCGTGGGGTGGGTATTTGGGGCGTGCATGGGGTGGGTATTTGGGGCGTGCTTGGGGTGGGTATTTGGGGCGTGCGTGGGGTGGGTATTTGGGGCGTGCGTGGGGTGGGTATTTGGGGCGTGCGTGGGGTGGGTATTTGGGGCGTGCGTGGGGTGGGTATTTGGGGCGTGCGTGGGGTGGGTATTTGGGGCGTGCGTGGGGTGGGTATTTGGGGCGTGGGGTGGGTATTTGGGGCGTGCGTGGGGTGGGTATTTGGGGCGTGCGTGGGGTGGGTATTTGGGGCGTGCGTGGGGTGGGTATTTGGGGCGTGGGGTGGGTATTTGGGGCGTGCGTGGGGTGGGTATTTGGGGCGTGCGTGGGGTGGGTATTTGGGGCGTGCGTGGGGTGGGTATTTGGGGCGTGCGTGGGGTGGGTATTTGGGGCGTGGGGTGGGTATTTGGGGCGTGCGTGGGGTGGGTATTTGGGGCGTGCGTGGGGTGGGTATTTGGGGCGTGCGTGGGGTGGGTATTTGGGGCGTGCGTGGGGTGGGTATTTGGGGCGTGCGTGGGGTGGGTATTTGGGGCGTGCGTGGGGTGGGTATTTGGGGTGTGCGTGGGGTGGGTATTTGGGGCGTGCGTGGGGTGGGTATTTGGGGCGTGGGGTGGGTATTTGGGGCGTGCGTGGGGTGGGTATTTGGGGCGTGCGTGGGGTGGGTATTTGGGGCATGCGTGGGGTGGGTATTTGGGGCGTGCGTGGGGTGGGTATTTGGGGCGTGGGGTGGGTATTTGGGGCGTGCGTGGGGTGGGTATTTGGGGCATGCGTGGGGTGGGTATTTGGGGCGTGCGTGGGGTGGGTATTTGGGGCGTGCGTGGGGTGTGTATTTGGGGCGTGGGGTGGGTATTTGGGGCGTGCGTGGGGTGGGTATTTGGGGCGTGCGTGGGGTGGGTATTTGGGGCGTGCGTGGGGTGGGTATTTGGGGCGTGCGTGGGGTGGGTATTTGGGGCGTGCGTGGGGTGGGTATTTGGGGCGTGCGTGGGGTGGGTATTTGGGGCGTGCGTGGGGTGGGTATTTGGGGCGTGGGGTGGGTATTTGGGGCGTGCGTGGGGTGGGTATTTGGGGCGTGCGTGGGGTGGGTATTTGGGGCGTGCGTGGGGTGGGTATTTGGGGCGTGCGTGGGGTGGGTATTTGGGGCGTGGGGTGGGTATTTGGGGCGTGCGTGGGGTGGGTATTTGGGGCGTGCGTGGGGTGGGTATTTGGGGCGTGCGTGGGGTGGGTATTTGGGGCGTGCGCGGGGTGGGTATTTGGGGCGTGGGGTGGGTATTTGGGGCGTGCGTGGGGTGGGTATTTGGGGCGTGCTTGGGGTGGGTATTTGGGGCGTGCGTGGGGTGGGTATTTGGGGCGTGCGTGGGGTGGGTATTTGGGGCGTGCGTGGGGTGGGTATTTGGGGCGTGCGTGGGGTGGGTATTTGGGGCGTGCGTGGGGTGGGTATTTGGGGCGTGCGTGGGGTGGGTATTTGGGGCGTGGGGTGGGTATTTGGGGCGTGCGTGGGGTGGGTATTTGGGGCGTGCGTGGGGTGGGTATTTGGGGCGTGCGTGGGGTGGGTATTTGGGGCGTGCGTGGGGTGGGTATTTGGGGCGTGGGGTGGGTATTTGGGGCGTGCGTGGGGTGGGTATTTGGGGCGTGCGTGGGGTGGGTATTTGGGGCGTGCGTGGGGTGGGTATTTGGGGCGTGCGTGGGGTGGGTATTTGGGGCGTGCGTGGGGTGGGTATTTGGGGCGTGGGGTGGGTATTTGGGGCGTGCGTGGGGTGGGTATTTGGGGCGTGCGTGGGGTGGGTATTTGGGGCGTGCGTGGGGTGGGTATTTGGGGCGTGCGTGGGGTGGGTATTTGGGGCGTGCGTGGGGTGGGTATTTGGGGTGTGCGTGGGGTGGGTATTTGGGGCGTGCGTGGGGTGGGTATTTGGGGCGTGCGTGGGGTGGGTATTTGGGGCGTGCGTGGGGTGGGTATTTGGGGCGTGCGTGGGGTGGGTATTTGGGGCGTGCGTGGGGTGGGTATTTGGGGCGTGCGTGGGGTGGGTATTTGGGGCGTGCGTGGGGTGGGTATTTGGGGCGTGGGGTGGGTATTTGGGGCGTGCGTGGGGTGGGTATTTGGGGCGTGCGTGGTGTGGGTATTTGGGGCGTGCGTGGGGTGGGTATTTGGGGCGTGCGTGGGGTGGGTATTTGGGGCGTGGGGTGGGTATTTGGGGCGTGCGTGGGGTGGGTATTTGGGGCGTGCGTGGGGTGGGTATTTGGGGCGTGCGTGGGGTGGGTATTTGGGGCGTGCGTGGGGTGGGTATTTGGGGCGTGCGTGGGGTGGGTATTTGGGTGCGTGGGGTGGGTATTTGGGGCGTGCGTGGGGTGGGTATTTGGGGCGTGCGTGGGGTGGGTATTTGGGGCGTGCGTGGGGTGGGTATTTGGGGCGTGCGTGGTGTGGGTATTTGGGGCGTGGGGTGGGTATTTGGGGCGTGCGTGGGGTGGGTATTTGGGGCGTGCGTGGGGTGGGTATTTGGGGCGTGCGTGGGGTGGGTATTTGGGGCGTGGGGTGGGTATTTGGGGCGTGCGTGGGGTGGGTATTTGGGGCGTGCTTGGGGTGGGTATTTGGGGCGTGCGTGGGGTGGGTATTTGGGGCGTGCGTGGGGTGGGTATTTGGGGAGTGGGGTGGGTATTTGGGGCGTTCGTGGGGTGGGTATTTGGGGCGTGCGTGGGGTGGGTATTTGGGGCGTGCGTGGGGTGGGTATTTGGGGCGTGCGTGGGGTGGGTATTTGGGGCGTAAGTGGGGTGGGTATTTGGGGCGTGCGTGGGGTGGGTATTTGGGGCGTGCGTGGGGTGGGTATTTGGGGCGTGGGGTGGGTATTTGGGGCGTGCGTGGGGTGGGTATTTGGGGAGTGCGTGGGGTGGGTATTTGGGGCGTGCGTGGGGTGGGTATTTGGGGCATGCGTGGGGTGGGTATTTGGGGCGTGCGTGGGGTGGGTATTTGGGGCGTGCGTGGGGTGGGTATTTGGGGCGTGGGGTGGGTATTTGGGGCGTGCGTGGGGTGGGTATTTGGGGCGTGCGTGGGGTGGGTATTTGGGGCGTGCGTGGGGTGGGTATTTGGGGCGTGCGTGGGGTGGGTATTTGGGGCGTGCGTGGGGTGGGTATTTGGGGCGTGCGTGGGGTGGGTATTTGGGGCGTGCGTGGGGTGGGTATTTGGGGCGTGCGTGGGGTGGGTATTTGGGGCGTGCGTGGGGTGGGTATTTGGGGCGTGCGTGGGGTGGATATTTGGGGCGTGCGTGGGGTGGGTATTTGGGGCGTGGGGTGGGTATTTGGGGCGTGCGTGGGGTGGGTATTTGGGGCGTGCGTGGGGTGGGTATTTGGGGCGTGCGTGGGGTGGGTATTTGGGGCGTGCGTGGGGTGGGTATTTGGGGCGTGGGGTGGGTATTTGGGGCGTGCGTGGGGTGGGTATTTGGGGCGTGCGTGGGGTGGGTATTTGGGGCGTGCGTGGGGTGGGTATTTGGGGCGTGCGTGGGGTGGGTATTTGGGGCGTGCGTGGGGTGGGTATTTGGGGCGTGCGTGGGGTGGGTATTTGGGGCGTGCGTGGGGTGGGTATTTGGGGCGTGCGTGGGGTGGGTATTTGGGGCGTGCGTGGGGTGGGTATTTGGGGCGTGCGTGGGGTGGGTATTTGGGGCGTGCGTGGGGTGGGTATTTGGGGCGTGCGTGGGGTGGGTATTTGGGGCGTGGGGTGGGTATTTGGGGCGTGCGTGGGGTGGGTATTTGGGGCGTGCTTGGGGTGGGTATTTGGGGCGTGCGTGGGGTGGGTATTTGGGGCGTGCGTGGGGTGGGTATTTGGGGCGTGCGTGGGGTGGGTATTTGGGGCGTGCGTGGGGTGGGTATTTGGGGCATGCGTGGGGTGGGTATTTGGGGCGTGCGTGGGGTGGGTATTTGGGGCGTGGGGTGGGTATTTGGGGCGTGCGTGGGGTGGGTATTTGGGGCGTGCGTGGGGTGGGTATTTGGGGCGTGCGTGGGGTGGGTATTTGGGGCGTGCGTGGGGTGGGTATTTGGGGCGTGGGGTGGGTATTTGGGGCGTGCTCACTACTGGGGTTCCCCAAGGCTCGGTTCTGGGTCCTCTTCTCTTCTCTCTCTACACTACATCTCTTGGTGCTGTCATCCGCTCCCATGGCTTTTCCTACCACTGCTATGCCGATGACACCCAGCTGATCCTCTCATTCCCCCCCTCTGACACACACGTGGAGGCACGCATTGCTGCTTGTCTGGCTGACATCTCGGAGTGGATGTCGACGAACCACCTGAAGCTCAACCTGGACAAGACCGAGCTGATGTTCATCCTGGGGAAGGGCTGTCCTCATCGAGACATGGCCATCACCATTGAGAACGCTGTGGTGACGTCAACTCGGACTGCGAAGAATCTGGGTGTGACCCTGGACGATCAACTGTCGTTCTCGGCTAACATCGCATCAGTGACACGGTCCTGCAGATTCCTCCTCTACAACATCAGGAGAATTCGGCCCTTCCTCACGGAGAAGGCAGCCCAGGTGCTCATCCAGGCTCTTGTCATCTCCCGCCTGGACTACTGCAACTCCCTCCTGGCTGGCGCTCCGGCATCTGCCATCAGACCCCTGGAGCTTGTTCAGAAAGCTGCGGCTCGTCTGGTGTTCAACCGCCCCAAGTTCTCTCACACAACTATCCTTCTCCGTTCCCTGCACTGGCTCCCCGTAGCGGCTCGCATTCAGTTTAAAACCCTGGTGCTAGCCTATAGGGCAGCGAAAGGAACAGCTCCCTCTTACCTCCGGGTATTGGTCAATGCCCACAACCCTTCCCGACCACTCCGGTCGGCCACCAAGGGGCGACTGACTCCCCCGCCACTCAACGGTCCTTCTGGTCGATCGACACGGTCACGACTTTTTTCTGTTCTGGCCCCACAGTGGTGGAATGAACTTCCCACTGATGTCAGGACAGCAGAGTCACTGCCCATCTTTCGCCGCAGGCTGAAAACCCACCTCTTCAGGAAACACTACCCTTCCTCTTTGCCTGGCCTACTTGTTGTTAACTAGTTGTACGAATGCTTGTTTTATTGTTGAATTGTTTATTGGATCTTGTTTAGTCAATACAATTATTTGTTTTTAGCTCCTGCTCATTTGACTTAGCTATTTTGTCTCATCTGTTTAAGGAAATAGGTAGCTGATATATTGCACTTTTACCTTAGCGCTAGGTATGCTCTTGGTTGCTTGTTATTGCAGAAAATGCACTTATAACCTCTGGTGATTAGTAGCTTTCGTTCCCTACCTTTGTTGATTGCACTTATTGTAAGTCGCTTTGGATAAAAGCGTCTGCTAAATGACTGTAATGTAATGTAATGTAATGCGTGGGGTGGGTATTTGGGGCGTGCGTGGGGTGGGTATTTGGGGCGTGCGTGGGGTGGGTATTTGGGGCGTGCGTGGGGTGGGTATTTGGGGCGTGCGTGGGGTGGGTATTTGGGGCGTGGGGTGGGTATTTGGGGCGTGCGTGGGGTGGGTATTTGGGGCGTGCGTGGGGTGGGTATTTGGGGCGTGCGTGGGGTGGGTATTTGGGGCGTGCGTGGGGTGGGTATTTGGGGCGTGCGTGGGGTGGGTATTTGGGGCGTGCGTGGGGTGGGTATTTGGGGCGTGCGTGGGGTGGGTATTTGGGGCGTGGGGTGGGTATTTGGGGCGTGCGTGGGGTGGGTATTTGGGGCGTGCGTGGGGTGGGTATTTGGGGCGTGCGTGGGGTGGGTATTTGGGGCGTGCGTGGGGTGGGTATTTGGGGCGTGGGGTGGGTATTTGGGGCGTGCGTGGGGTGGGTATTTGGGGCGTGCGTGGGGTGGGTATTTGGGGCGTGCGTGGGGTGGGTATTTGGGGCGTGCGTGGGGTGGGTATTTGGGGCGTGGGGTGGGTATTTGGGGCGTGCGTGGGGTGGGTATTTGGGGCGTGCGTGGGGTGGGTATTTGGGGCGTGCGTGGGGTGGGTATTTGGGGCGTGCGTGGGGTGGGTATTTGGGGCGTGCGTGGGGTGGGTATTTGGGGCGTGCGTGGGGTGGGTATTTGGGGCGTGGGGTGGGTATTTGGGGCGTGCGTGGGGTGGGTATTTGGGGCGTGCGTGGGGTGGGTATTTGGGGCGTGCGTGGGGTGGGTATTTGGGGCGTGGGGTGGGTATTTGGGGCGTGCGTGGGGTGGGTATTTGGGGCGTGCGTGGGGTGGGTATTTGGGGCGTGCGTGGGGTGGGTATTTGGGGCGTGGGGTGGGTATTTGGGGCGTGCGTGGGGTGGGTATTTGGGGCGTGCGTGGGGTGGGTATTTGGGGCGTGCGTGGGGTGGGTATTTGGGGCGTGCGTGGGGTGGGTATTTGGGGCGTGCGTGGGGTGGGTATTTGGGGCGTGCGTGGGGTGGGTATTTGGGGCGTGGGGTGGGTATTTGGGGCGTTCGTGGGGTGGGTATTTGGGGCGTGCGTGGGGTGGGTATTTGGGGCGTGCGTGGGGTGGGTATTTGGGGCGTGCGTGGGGTGGGTATTTGGGGCGTGGGGTGGGTATTTGGGGCGTGCGTGGGGTGGGTATTTGGGGCGTGCGTGGGGTGGGTATTTGGGGCGTGCGTGGGGTGGGTATTTGGGGCGTGCGTGGGGTGGGTATATGGGGCGTGCGTGGGGTGGGTATTTGGGGCGTGGGGTGGGTATTTGGGGCGTGCGTGGGGTGGGTATTTGGGGCGTGCGTGGGGTGGGTATTTGGGGCGTGCGTGGGGTGGGTATTTGGGGCGTGCGTGGGGTGGGTATTTGGGGCGTGCGTGGGGTGGGTATTTGGGGCGTGCGTGGGGTGGGTATTTGGGGCGTGCGTGGGGTGGGTATTTGGGGCGTGGGGTGGGTATTTGGGGCGTGCGTGGGGTGGGTATTTGGGGCGTGCGTGGGGTGGGTATTTGGGGCGTGCGTGGGGTGGGTATTTGGGGCGTGCGTGGGGTGGGTATTTGGGGCGTGCGTGGGGTGGGTATTTGGGGCGTGGGGTGGGTATTTGGGGCGTGCGTGGGGTGGGTATTTGGGGCGTGCGTGGGGTGGGTATTTGGGGCGTGCGTGGGGTGGGTATTTGGGGCGTGCGTGGGGTGGGTATTTGGGGCGTGCGTGGGCTGGGTATTTGGGGCGTGCGTGGGGTGGGTATTTGGGGCGTGCGTGGGGTGGGTATTTGGGGCGTGCGTGGGGTGGGTATTTGGGGCGTGCGTGGGGTGGGTATTTGGGGCGTGGGGTGGGTATTTGGGGCGTGCGTGGGGTGGGTATTTGGGGCGTGCGTGGGGTGGGTATTTGGGGCGTGCGTGGGGTGGGTATTTGGGGCGTGGGGTGGGTATTTGGGGCGTGCGTGGGGTGGGTATTTGGGGCGTGCGTGGGGTGGGTATTTGGGGCGTGCGTGGGGTGGGTATTTGGGGCGTGCGTGGGGTGGGTATTTGGGGCGTGCGTGGGGTGGGTATTTGGGGCGTGCGTGGGGTGGGTATTTGGGGCGTGCGTGGGGTGGGTATTTGGGGCGTGCGTGGGGTGGGTATTTGGGGCGTGCGTGGGGTGGGTATTTGGGGCGTGCGTGGGGTGGGTATTTGGGGCGTGCGTGGGGTGGGTATTTGGGGCTTGGGGTGGGTATTTGGGGCTTGGGGTGGGTATTTGGGGCGTGCGTGGGGTGGGTATTTGGGGCGTGCGTGGGGTGGGTATTTGGGGCGTGCGTGGGGTGGGTATTTGGGGCGTGCGTGGGGTGGGTATTTGGGGCGTGGGGTGGGTATTTGGGGCGTGCGTGGGGTGGGTATTTGGGGCGTGCGTGGGGTGGGTATTTGGGGCGTGCGTGGGGTGGGTATTTGGGGCGTGCGTGGGGTGGGTATTTGGGGCGTGGGGTGGGTATTTGGGGCGTGCGTGGGGTGGGTATTTGGGGCGTGCGTGGGGTGGGTATTTGGGGCGTGCGTGGGGTGGGTATTTGGGGCGTGCGTGGGGTGGGTATTTGGGGCGTGCGTGGGGTGGGTATTTGGGGCGTGCGTGGGGTGGGTATTTGGGGCGTGCGTGGGGTGGGTATTTGGGGCGTGCGTGGGGTGGGTATTTGGGGCGTGGGGTGGATATTTGGGGCGTGCGTGGGGTGGGTATTTGGGGCGTGCGTGGGGTGGGTATTTGGGGCGTGCGTGGGGTGGGTATTTGGGGCGTGCGTGGGGTGGGTATTTGGGGCGTGGGGTGGGTATTTGGGGCGTGCGTGGGGTGGGTATTTGGGGCGTGCGTGGGGTGGGTATTTGGGGCGTGCGTGGGGTGGGTATTTGGGGCGTGCGTGGGGTGGGTATTTGGGGCGTGCGTGGGGTGGGTATTTGGGGCGTGGGGTGGGTATTTGGGGCGTGCGTGGGGTGGGTATTTGGGGCGTGCGTGGGGTGGGTATTTGGGGCGTGCGTGGGGTGGGTATTTGGGGCGTGCGTGGGGTGGGTATTTGGGGCGTGCGTGGGGTGGGTATTTGGGGCGTGCGTGGGGTGGGTATTTGGGGCGTGCGTGGGGTGGGTATTTGGGGCGTGGGGTGGGTATTTGGGGCGTGCGTGGGGTGGGTATTTGGGGCGTGCCTGGGGTGGGTATTTGGGGCGTGCGTGGGGTGGGTATTCGGGGCGTGCGTGGGGTGGGTATTTGGGGCGTGGGGTGGGTATTTGGGGCGTGCGTGGGGTGGGTATTTGGGGCGTGCGTGGGGTGGGTATTTGGGGCGTGCGTGGGGTGGGTATTTGGGGCGTGCGTGGGGTGGGTATTTGGGGCGTGGGGTGGGTATTTGGGGCGTGCGTGGGGTGGGTATTTGGGGCGTGCGTGGGGTGGGTATTTGGGGCGTGCGTGGGGTGGGTATTTGGGGCGTGCGTGGGGTGGGTATTTGGGGCGTGGGGTGGGTATTTGGGGCGTGCGTGGGGTGGGTATTTGGGGCGTGCGTGGGGTGGGTATTTGGGGCGTGCGTGGGGTGGGTATTTGGGGCGTGCGTGGGGTGGGTATTTGGGGCGTGCGTGGGGTGGGTATTTGGGGCGTGGGGTGGGTATTTGGGGCGTGCGTGGGGTGGGTATTTGGGGCGTGCGTGGGGTGGGTATTTGGGGCGTGCGTGGGGTGGGTATTTGGGGCGTGCGTGGGGTGGGTATTTGGGGCGTGCGTGGGGTGGGTATTTGGGGCGTGCGTGGGGTGGGTATTTGGGGCGTGGGGTGGGTATTTGGGGCGTGCGTGGGGTGGGTATTTGGGGCGTGCGTGGGGTGGGTATTTGGGGCGTGCGTGGGGTGGGTATTTGGGGCGTGCGTGGGGTGGGTATTTGGGGCGTGCGTGGGGTGGGTATTTGGGGCGTGCGTGGGGTGGGTATTTGGGGCGTGCGTGGGGTGGGTATTTGGGGCGTGCGTGGGGTGGGTATTTGGGGCGTGCGTGGGGTGGGTATTTGGGGCGTGGGGTGCGTGGGGTGGGTATTTGGGGCGTGCGTGGGGTGGGTATTTGGGGCGTGGGGTGGGTATTTGGGGCGTGCGTGGGGTGGGTATTTGGGGCGTGCGTGGGGTGGGTATTTGGGGCGTGCGTGGGGTGGGTATTTGGGGCGTGCGTGGGGTGGGTATTTGGGGCGTGCGTGGGGTGGGTATTTGGGGCGTGCGTGGGGTGGGTATTTGGGGCGTGGGTTGGGTATTTGGGGCGTGCGTGGGGTGGGTATTTGGGGCGTGCGTGGGGTGGGTATTTGGGGCGTGCGTGGGGTGGGTATTTGGGGCGTGCGTGGGGTGGGTATTTGGGGCGTGGGGTGGGTATTTGGGGCGTGCGTGGGGTGGGTATTTGGGGCGTGCGTGGGGTGGGTATTTGGGGCGTGCGTGGGGTGGGTATTTGGGGCGTGGGGTGGGTATTTGGGGCGTGCGTGGGGTGGGTATTTGGGGCGTGCGTGGGGTGGGTATTTGGGGCGTGCGTGGGGTGGGTATTTGGGGCGTGCGTGGGGTGGGTATTTGGGGCGTGCGTGGGGTGGGTATTTGGGGCGTGGGGTGGGTATTTGGGGCGTGCGTGGGGTGGGTATTTGGGGCGTGCGTGGGGTGGGTATTTGGGGCGTGCGTGGGGTGGGTATTTGGGGCGTGGGGTGGGTATTTGGGGCGTGCGTGGGGTGGGTATTTGGGGCGTGCGTGGGGTGGGTATTTGGGGCGTGCGTGGGGTGGGTATTTGGGGCGTGCGTGGGGTGGGTATTTGGGGCGTGCGTGGGGTGGGTATTTGGGGCGTGCGTGGGGTGGGTATTTGGGGCGTGCGTGGGGTGGGTATTTGGGGCGTGCGTGGGGTGGGTATTTGGGGCGTGGGGTGGGTATTTGGGGCGTGCGTGGGGTGGGTATTTGGGGCGTGCGTGGGGTGGGTATTTGGGGCGTGCGTGGGGTGGGTATTTGGGGCGTGCGTGGGGTGGGTATTTGGGGCGTGCGTGGGGTGGGTATTTGGGGCGTGCGTGGGGTGGGTATTTGGGGCGTGCGTGGGGTGGGTATTTGGGGCGTGCGAGGGGTGGGTATTTGGGGGCGTGGGGTGGGTATTTGGGGCGTGCGTGGGGTGGGTATTTGGGGCGTGGGGTGGGTATTTGGGGCGTGCGTGGGGTGGGTATTTGGGGCGTGCGTGGGTGGGTATTTGGGGCGTGCGTGGGGTGGGTATTTGGGGCGTGCGTGGGGTGGGTATTTGGGGCGTGCGTGGGGTGGGTATTTGGGGCGTGGGGTGGGTATTTGGGGGCGTGCGTGGGGTGGGTATTTGGGGCGTGCGTGGGGTGGGTATTTGGGGCGTGGGGTGGGTATTTGGGGCGTGCGTGGGGTGGGTATTTGGGGCGTGCGTGGGTGGGTATTTGGGGCGTGCGTGGGGTGGGTATTTGGGGCGTGCGTGGGGTGGGTATTTGGGGCGTGCGTGGGGTGGGTATTTGGGGCGTGGGGTGGGTATTTGGGGCGTGCGTGGGGTGGGTATTTGGGGCGTGCGTGGGGTGGGTATTTGGGGCGTGCGTGGGGTGGGTATTTGGGGCGTGCGTGGGGTGGGTATTTGTGGCGTGGGGTGGGTATTTGGGGCGTGCGTGGGGTGGGTATTTGGGGCGTGCGTGGGGTGGGTATTTGGGGCGTGCGTGGGGTGGGTATTTGGGGCGTGCGTGGGGTGGGTATTTGGGGCGTGCGTGGGGTGGGTATTTGGGGCGTGGGGTGGGTATTTGGGGCGTGCGTGGGGTGGGTATTTGGGGCGTGCGTGGGATGGGTATTTGGGCCGTGCGTGGGGTGGGTATTTGGGGCGTGCGTGGGGTGGGTATTTGGGGCGTGCGTGGGGTGGGTATTTGGGGCGTGCGAGGGGTGGGTATTTGGGGCGTGGGGTGGGTATTTGGGGCGTGCGTGGGGTGGGTATTTGGGGCGTGCGTGGGGTGGGTATTTGGGGCGTGCGTGGGGTGGGTATTTGGGGCGTGCGTGGGGTGGGTATTTGGGGCGTGGGGTGGGTATTTGGGGCGTGCGTGGGGTGGGTATTTGGGGCGTGCGTGGGGTGGGTATTTGGGGCGTGCGTGGGGTGGGTATTTGGGGCGTGCGTGGGGTGGGTATTTGGGGCGTGCGTGGGGTGGGTATTTGGGGCGTGCGTGGGGTGGGTATTTGGGGCGTGGGGTGGGTATTTGGGGCGTGCGTGGGGTGGGTATTTGGGACGTGCGTGGGGTGGGTATTTGGGGCGTGCGTGGGGTGGGTATTTGGGGCGTGCGTGGGGTGGGTATTTGGGGCGTGGGTGGGTATTTGGGGCGTGCGTGGGGTGGGTATTTGGGGCGTGCGTGGGGTGGGTATTTGGGGCGTGCGTGGGGTGGGTATTTGGGGCGTGCGTGGGGTGGGTATTTGGGGCGTGGGGTGGGTATTTGGGGCGTGCGTGGGGTGGGTATTTGGGGCGTGCGTGGGGTGGGTATTTGGGGCGTGGGGTGGGTATTTGGGGCGTGCGTGGGGTGGGTATTTGGGGCGTGCGTGGGGTGGGTATTTGGGGCGTGCGTGGGGTGGGTATTTGGGGCGTGCGTGGGGTGGGTATTTGGGGCGTGGGGTGGGTATTTGGGGCGTGCGTGGGGTGGGTATTTGGGGCGTGCGTGGGGTGGGTATTTGGGCGTGCGTGGGGTGGGTATTTGGGGCGTGCGTGGAGTGGGTATTTGGGGCGTGCGTGGGGTGGGTATTTGGGGCGTGGGGTGGGTATTTGGGGCGTGCGTGGGGTGGGTATTTGGGGCGTGCGTGGGGTGGGTATTTGGGGCGTGCGTGGGTTGGGTATTTGGAGCGTGCGTGGGGTGGGTATTTGGTAGGGATGTCCAATTTTATCGGCCTCCCGATATTATCGGCCGATATTAGCATAAAAATTGATATCGGGAAAATATCGGTATCGGTTTTTGGAAAAAAAAAAAAAATTTTTTTTTTTTTTTTTTTTTTTTTTGCTCTATAAATAAGTTACAGGAGTTCTTACTGTATATGGTGTGTGTGATATGAAATTTGAGCTTACCCTAATCACAATAATCCCCGCATATATCGGTATCGGTCGATATCGGTATCGGTAATTAAGAGTTGGACAATATCGGTATATCGGTTATCGGTAAAAAAGCCAATATCGGACAACCCTAGTATTTGGGACGCCCCAAATACCCACCCACGCACGCCCCAAATACCCACCCCACGCACGCCCCAAATACCCACCCCACGCACGCCCCAAATACCCACCCCACGCACGCCCCAAATACCCACCCCACGCCCCAAATACCCACCCCACGCACGCCCCAAATACCCACCCCACGCACGCCCCAAATACCCACCCCACGCACGCCCCAAATACCCACCCCACGCACGCCCCAAATACCCACCCCACGCACGCCCCAAATACCCACCCCACGCCCCAAATACCCACCCCACGCACGCCCCAAATACCCACCCCACGCACGCCCCAAATACCCACCCCACGCACGCCCCAAATACCCACCCCACGCACGCCCCAAATACCCACCCCACGCCCCAAATACCCACCCCACGCACGCCCCAAATACCCACCCCACGCACGCCCCAAATACCCACCCCACGCACGCCCCAAATACCCACCCCACGCACGCCCCAAATACCCACCCCACGCACGCCCCAAATACCCACCCCACGCACGCCCCAAATACCCACCCCACGCACGCCCCAAATACCCACCCCACGCCCCAAATACCCACCCCACGCACGCCCCAAATACCCACCCCACGCACGCCCCAAATACCCACCCCACGCACGCCCCAAATACCCACCCCACGCACGCCCCAAATACCCACCCCACGCCCCAAATACCCACCCCACGCACGCCCCAAATACCCACCCCACGCACGCCCCAAATACCCACCCCACGCACGCCCCAAATACCCACCCACGCACGCCCCAAATACCCACCCCACGCACGCCCCAAATACCCACCCCACGCACGCCCCAAATACACACCCCACGCACGCCCCAAATACCCACCCCACGCCCCAAATACCCACCCCACGCACGCCCCAAATACCCACCCCACGCACGCCCCAAATACCCACCCCACGCCCCAAATACCCACCCCACGCACGCCCCAAATACCCACCCCACGCACGCCCCAAATACCCACCCCACGCACGCCCCAAATACCCACCCCACGCACGCCCCAAATACCCACCCCACGCACGCCCCAAATACCCACCCCACGCACGCCCCAAATACCCACCCCACGCACGCCCTAAATACCCACCCCACGCACGCCCCAAATACCCACCCCACGCCCCAAATACCCACCCCACGCACGCCCCAAATACCCACCCCACGCACGCCCCAAATACCCACCCCACGCACGCCCCAAATACCCACCCCACGCCCCAAATACCCACCCCACGCACGCCCCAAATACCCACCCCACGCACGCCCCAAATACCCACCCCACGCACGCCCCATATACCCACCCCACGCACGCCCCAAATACCCACCCCACGCACGCCCCAAATACCCACCCCACGCACGCCCCAAATACCCACCCCACGCACGCCCCAAATACCCACCCCACGCACGCCCCAAATACCCACCCCACGCACGCCCCAAATACCCACCCCACGCCCCAAATACCCACCCCACGCACGCCCCAAATACCCACCCCACGCACGCCCCAAATACCCACCCCACGCACGCCCCAAATACCCACCCCACGCACGCCCCAAATACCCACCCCACGCACGCCCCAAATACCCACCCCACGCACGCCCCAAATACCCACCCCACGCCCCAAATACCCACCCCACGCACGCCCCAAATACCCACCCCACGCACGCCCCAAATACCCACCCCACGCACGCCCCAAATTCCCACCCCACGCACGCCCCAAATACCCACCCCACGCCCCAAATACCCACCCCACGCACGCCCCAAATACCCACCCCACGCACGCCCCAAATACCCACCCCACGCACGCCCCAAATACCCACCCCACGCACGCCCCAAATACCCACCCCACGCACGCCCCAAATACCCACCCCACGCACGCCCCAAATACCCACCCCACGCACGCCCCAAATACCCACCCCACGCCCCAAATACCCACCCCACGCACGCCCCAAATACCCACCCCACGCCCCAAATACCCACCCCACGCACGCCCCAAATACCAACCCCACGCACGCCCCAAATACCCACCCCACGCACGCCCCAAATACCCACCCCACGCACGCCCCAAATACCCACCCCACGCCCCAAATACCCACCCCACGCACGCCCCAAATACCCACCCCACGCACGCCCCAAATACCCACCCCACGCACGCCCCAAATACCCACCCCACGCACGCCCCAAATACCCACCCCACGCACGCCCCAAATACCCACCCCACGCACGCCCCAAATACCCACCCCACGCCCCAAATACCCACCCCACGCACGCCCCAAATACCACCCCACGCACGCCCCAAATACCCACCCCACGCCCCAAATACCCACCCCACGCACGCCCCAAATACCCACCCCACGCACGCCCCAAATACCCACCCCACGCACGCCCCAAATTCCCACCCCACGCACGCCCCAAATACCCACCCCACGCCCCAAATACCCACCCCACGCACGCCCCAAATACCCACCCCACGCACGCCCCAAATACCCACCCCACGCACGCCCCAAATACCCACCCCACGCACGCCCCAAATACCCACCCCACGCACGCCCCAAATACCCACCCCACGCACGCCCCAAATACCCACCCCACGCCCCAAATACCCACCCACGCACGCCCCAAATACCCACCCCACGCACGCCCCAAATACCCACCCCACGCACGCCCCAAATACCCACCCCACGCACGCCCCAAATACCCACCCCACGCACGCCCCAAATACCCACCCCACGCACGCCCCAAATACCCACCCCACGCCCCAAATACCCACCCCACGCACGCCCCAAATACCCACCCCACGCACGCCCCCAAATACCCACCCCACGCACGCCCCAAATACCCACCCCACGCACGCCCCAAATACCCACCCCACGCCCCAAATACCCACCCCACGCACGCCCCAAATACCCACCCCACGCACGCCCCAAATACCCACCCCACGCACGCCCCAAATACCCACCCCACGCACGCCCCAAATACCCACCCCACGCACGCCCCAAATACCCACCCCACGCACGCCCCAAATACCCACCCCACGCACGCCCCAAATACCCACCCCACGCACGCCCCAAATACCCACCCCACGCACGCCCCAAATACCCACCCCACGCACGCCCCAAATACCCACCCCACGCACGCCCCAAATACCCACCCCACGCACGCCCCAAATACCCACCCCACGCACGCCCCAAATACCCACCCCACGCACGCCACAAATACCCACCCCACGCCCCAAATACCCACCCCACGCACGCCCCAAATACCCACCCCACGCACGCCCCAAATACCCACCCCACGCACGCCCCAAATACCCACCCCACACACGCCCCAAATACCCACCCCACGCCCCAAATACCCACCCCACGCACGCCCCAAATACCCACCCCACGCACGCCCCAAATACCCACCCCACGCACGCCCCAAATACCCATCCCACGCACGCCCAAATACCCACCCCACGCCCCAAATACCCACCCCACGCACGCCCCAAATACCCACCCCACGCACGCCCCAAATACCCACCCCACGCACGCCCCAAATACCCACCCCACGCACGCCCCAAATACCCACCCCACGCACGCCCCAAATACCCACCCCACGCACGCCCCAAATACCCACCCCACGCACGCCCCAAATACCCACCCCACGCACGCCCCAAATACCCACCCCACGCACGCCCCAAATACCCACCCCACGCACGCCCCAAATACCCACCCCACGCACGCCCCAAATACCCACCCCACGCACGCCCCAAATACCCACCCCACGCACGCCCCAAATACCCACCCCACGCACGCCCCAAATACCCACCCCACGCACGCCCCAAATACCCACCCCACGCACGCCCCAAATACCCACCCCACGCACGCCCCAAATACCCACCCCACGCACGCCCAAATACCCACCCCACGCACGCCCCAAATACCCACCCACGCACGCCCCAAATACCCACCCCACGCACGCCCCAAATACCCACCCCACGCACGCCCCAAATACCCACCCCACGCACGCCCCAAATACCCACCCCACGCACGCCCCAAATACCCACCCCACGCCCCCAAATACCCACCCCACGCACGCCCCAAATACCCACCCCACGCACGCCCCAAATACCCACCCCACGCACGCCCCAAATACCCACCCCACGCACGCCCCAAATACCCACCCCACGCACGCCCCAAATACCCACCCCACGCCCCAAATACCCACCCCACGCACGCCCCAAATACCCACCCCACGCACGCCCCAAATACCCACCCCACGCACGCCCCAAATACCCACCCCACGCACGCCCCAAATACCCACCCCACGCACGCCCCAAATACCCACCCCACGCACGCCCCAAATACCCACCCCACGCACGCCCCAAATACCCACCCCACGCACGCCCCAAATACCCACCCCACGCACGCCCCAAATACCCACCCCACGCACGCCCCAAATACCCACCCCACGCACGCCCAAATACCCACCCCACGCACGCCCCAAATACCCACCCCACGCACGCCCCAAATACCCACCCCACGCACGCCCCAAATACCCACCCCACGCCCCAAATACCCACCCCACGCACGCCCCAAATACCCACCCCACGCACGCCCCAAATACCCACCCCACGCACGCCCCTAAATACCCACCCACGCACGCCCCAAATACCCACCCCACGCACGCCCCAAATACCCACCCCACGCACGCCCCAAATACCCACCCCACGCACGCCCCAAATACCCACCCCACGCACGCCCCAAATACCCACCCCACGCACGCCCCAAATACCCACCCCACGCACGCCCCAAATACCCACCCCACGCACGCCCCAAATACCCACCCCACGCACGCCCCAAATACCCACCCCACGCACGCCCCAAATACCCACCCCACGCCCCAAATACCCACCCCACGCACGCCCCAAAATACCCACCCCACGCCCCAAATACCCACCCCACGCACGCCCCAAATACCCACCCCACGCACGCCCCAAATACCCACCCCACGCACGCCCCAAATACCCACCCCACGCACGCCCCAAATACCCACCCCAACGCCCCAAATACCCACCCCACGCACGCCCCAAATACCCACCCCACGCACGCCCCAAATACCCACCCCACGCACGCCCCAAATACCCACCCCACGCACGCCCCAAATACCCACCCCACGCCCCAAATACCCACCCCACGCACGCCCCAAATACCCACCCCACGCACCCCCAAATACCCACCCCACGCACGCCCCAAATACCCACCCCACGCACGCCCCAAATACCCACCCCACGCACGCCCCAAATACCCACCCCACGCACGCCCCAAATACCCACCCCACGCACGCCCCAAATACCCACCCCACGCACGCCCCAAATACCCACCCCACGCACGCCCCAAATACCCACCCCACGCACGCCCCAAATACCCACCCCACGCACGCCCCAAATACCCACCCCACGCACGCCCCAAATACCCACCCACGCACGCCCCAAATACCCACCCCACGCACGCCCCAAATACCCACCCCACGCACGCCCCAAATACCCACCCCACGCACGCCCCAAATACCCACCCCACGCACGCCCCAAATACCCACCCCACGCACGCCCCAAATACCCACCCCACGCACGCCCCAAATACCCACCCCACGCACGCCCCAAATACCCACCCCACGCACGCCCCAAATACCCACCCCACGCACGCCCCAAATACCCACCCCACGCACGCCCCAAATACCCACCCCACGCACGCCCCAAATACCCACCCCACGCACGCCCCAAATACCCACCCCACGCACGCCCCAAATACCCACCCCACGCACGCCCCAAATACCCACCCCACGCACGCCCCAAATACCCACCCCACGCACGCCCCCAAATACCCACCCCACGCACGCCCCCAAATACCCACCCACGCACGCCCAAATACCCACCCCCCGCACGCCCCAAATACCACCCACCGCCCCAAATACCCACCCCACGCACGCCCCAAATACCCACCCCACGCCCGCCCCAATACCCACCCCACGCACGCCCCAAATACCCACCCCACGCCCGCCCCAAATACCCCACCACGCCCCAAATACCCACCCCAAGCCACGCCCCAAATACCCACCCCACGACCGCCCCAAATACCCACCCCACGCCCCAATACCCACCCCACCACGCCCCAAATCCCACCCCCACGGCACGCCCCAAATACCCACCCCACGCACGCCCCAAATACACCCCACGCACGCCCCAAATACCCACCCCACGCACGCCCCAAATACCCACCCCACGCCCAAATACCCACCACGCAGCCCAATACCCACCCCCACGCACATGCCCTCAAATACACACCCCACCACGCTTAAGCGGCCCCAAATACCCACCCCACGCACTAACCATGCCCCAA
>NW_028155732.1:0-45382 GCF_963454915.1 Gymnoscopelus microlampas | reverse complement strand
AGCAATTTTTTGAAAATGCAAACTTTAAACAGGCAAAAGTCATGCCTCGTTTGGCCGACAGCCGTTAAACCTGCTTACACATGTGCCTTGACTCATGAGGAACACATGTATCACTTTGACCAGTAAGCTCTGCCCTTAGATTGTCTGCAATTTTGAGCAGTTTGAAAAACATTTAAATCCAGGATTTCTGAGCAATTTGCATGAAACTGTGTCAAATACATGTTTGAGGCCCTTTTTCACAGGTTCAGGTGTGTTGGTTCAATAGCTTGATCGCTTAATCATCTGCCTTGAAACCATAGGGTAGCCGGTTCGAATCCCACCTCAGGTAGACTTAATTATAATTGCATTGCACACAACATGACTATACCAATGAATACATGTGCAATTGTTAAAGATGACGAGAAATGCATACTTGAAAGTAGTTCTTTTCAATGTATGACGTACTTCATTCGCGCTTTTGTTTTGTTTGGTTGGATTCTCCCTTTTCACTGTCTAAGGCTGTGTATTGGATAGCTCCACCAGTAGAGTGTGAGTCTCATGTGCCGAAGGTCCCTGGTTCGAATCCCACTTATTACAGTTCACATTTAAATTGCATTGTACAAAACATGACCCTGTTAATTCAGACAAGTGCAATGTTTAGACAATAACACGAAATGCTTTTGAGAGTAGTTTTTTTTTATGTATGACATACTTTCTTGTGAAAATAGCCGATCTACAATCTCACACCTTTTTAGATAGCAACGCGTTGTGAGCTTGTAGATCGACTATTTTCCACTAGTTTCCATTCCGAAATATATTGAGCAGTTTGAAAAACATTTAAACCAAGGATTTCTGAGCAATTTGCGTGAAAGTGTGTCATGTGTGTAAACTCCCTTTTCACTAGTACAGGTCTGTTGGCCCAATGGCTTAATCATCTGCCTTGAAACCACAGGGTTCCTGGTTCGAATCCCAAGTCATGTAGAATTCATTATAATTGCATTGCACACAACATGGCTGTATCAATGAATACATGTGCAATTGTTAACCAGTAAACTCCGCCCTTAGATTGTCTGCAATTTTGAGCAGTTTGAAAAACATTTAAACCAAGGATTTCTGAGTAATTTGCGTGAAAGTGTGTCATGTCTGTGAACTCCCTTTTCACTAGTACAGGTCTGTTGGCCCAATGGCTTAATCATCTGCCTTGATACCGCAGAGTCGCCGGTTCAAATCCCACGTCATGCAGACTTCAACTCAATTGCATTGCACACAACATGATTGTATCAATGAATAAACATGCAATTGATAAATGAAATGCTTATTGAGAGGAGTTATTTTCAATGTATGACGTACTTCATTCCCTCTTTTTTTTTGTTTTGTTGGATTCTCCTTTTTCACTGACTAAGGCTGTGCATTGAATAGCTTGATCAATACACTGTTAGTCTCATGTGCCAGAGGTCCATGGTTCAAACCCCACTCGTCACAGTTTACATTTAAATTGCATTGTACAAAACATGACCCTGTTAATTCAGACATGTGCATTTTTTAAACAATAACATGAAATGCTTTTGAGAGTACTTGTTTTTTATGTATGACATACTTTCTTGTGAAAATAGCTGATCTACAATCTCACACCGGAAGAACCTATAGGACGGAAAAACCTATAGATATCAACAGACACCATCAGGGAGGCCATATCTTTAGCTCAATGAGAAGAGAGGCAGCCTGTGAATCCATAGGTCGCTGGTTCGATCCCTGTCCCCAACAATGCGTTGAGGTGATCATCATTTGGAATTCCCCCTATTCCCATGGATTGGATCCACCCCTCTCACCTGCTCTCACTCATCACCAATCACACCTGCCACATGCACAGTACAATTTTTAGGTACTTTTACTTTACTACTCTACTCTACTACAATTACAGCAGATGACAGCTTTAGTTACTTGTTACTTTGCAGATGTAATTATTAATACAACACCTACAGTAACCACATACAGCCGATCTACAATGTGACGCGTTATGAGCTTGTATGTATATAATAAGCAACCCATGCTGTATGATAACTTACCACATATGAAATCCAATTCTGTCTATCCAATGGCTCAGTCTGTACTGTGGCCATAGCTGAGTGGTTAGTGAGCCCACCTAGGGAGCCAGAGGCCCTGGTTGCCCCTGGTACGATTCCAGGCCAGGCCAGCAAATGTGTCGATGAAATGAAATTTGTCCCTGAGCAAGACTCTTAACCCCTAATTGCTCACAGGCCCTCATTGGAAACAAGACCGCAAGGACTTTCATGAACGGACCTGGAATTATCCCTATCCTTTACACTGTCTACCGGTCCCTGGTTCAAACCCCAATTTAACCGGTCCAAATATAATTTACTGAACAAAAATCATGACTTTGTTAATTAATGCATGTTCACTTCTTCTCTCTCGCTCTCTCTCTCTCTTACTGCCTCTCTCTCTCTCTTACTGCCTCTCTCTCTTTCTCTCTCTCTCTCTCTCTGTCTGTCTGTCTGTCTGTCTGTCTGTCTGTCTGTCTGTCTGTCTGTCTGTCTGTCTGTCTGTCTGTCTGTCTGTCTGTCTGCCAGTCTGCCACTCTGTCACTGTCTGTCTGTCTGCCAGTCTGCCAGTCTGTCACTGTCTGTCTGTCTGCCAGTCTGCCACTCTGTCACAGTCTGTCTGTCTGCCAGTCTGCCACTCTGTCACTGTCTGTCTGTCTGCCAGTCTGCCAGTCTGTCACTGTCTGTCTGTCTGCCAGTCTGCCACTCTGTCACAGTCTGTCTGTCTGCCAGTCTGCCACTCTGTCACTGTCTGTCTGTCTGTCTGCCAGTCTGCCAGTCTGCCACTCTGTCACAGTCTGCCAGTCTGCCACTCTGTCACTGTCTGTCTGTCTGCCAGTCTGCCACAGTCTGTCTGTCTGCCAGTCTGCCACAGTCTGTCACAGTCTGCCAGTGTGCCACTCTGTCACAGTCTGCCAGTCTGCCAGTCTGCCACTCTGTCACAGTCTGCCAGTCTGCCATTATTCTCGAAACCGCTCATTGCTGCTTGCAGCTATATTTATTATTATTATTCTTCCGCCGGTTTTGCCAGTTCTGGCCTAACCGCCTGGTCACTTCTTATGAAATTCGGCAATATGGTAGAGGGCTATGCCAAACGGCGAAAACCCGAAACTCACAACCATTGGCCAAAGGGTGGCGCTGTAGCACTCAATTGAACATGCCAACTTTGAACAGGTACAGCTCATGCCCTGTTCGACCTACAGCCATGAAACTTCGATACACACATGCGTCTCCTCATGCCTAACAACTTTCGCTGTTTGACTTTTGACCTCTGACCTTTAGATCTCCCACCATTTCGAATTCTATGAAAAGCAGTAAAAAGCAGTAAAAAGCCTACTCCTCCTGGGATTTATGAGCAATCTGTACGAAACTGTATACACATGAACTTTGGACCAATGCCGACAAACGTAACTTAGCGGATTTTCCATAAGTGAAAACGTTAAGCTTTTATAAGCCAATGAAAATTGCAGCTTTTTTTAAATTATTCATCTGCCCCTAACACATACATGCAGACTCACATTTGTTTGACACTTTGCAATATTGTAGAGGGTCCTTCCAAGTATCACTGAAACCAATCTTACTCCAATTGGTCAAAGGGGGGCGCTATAGCAATTTTTTGAAAATGCAAACTTTAAACAGGCAAAAGTCATGCCTCGTTTGGCCGACAGCCGTTAAACCTGCTTACACATGTGCCTTGACTCATGAGGAACACATGTATCACTTTGACCAGTAAGCTCTGCCCTTAGATTGTCTGCAATTTTGAGCAGTTTGAAAAACATTTAAATCCAGGATTTCTGAGCAATTTGCATGAAACTGTGTCAAATACATGTTTGAGGCCCTTTTTCACAGGTTCAGGTGTGTTGGTTCAATAGCTTGATCGCTTAATCATCTGCCTTGAAACCATAGGGTAGCCGGTTCGAATCCCACCTCAGGTAGCCTTAATTATAATTGCATTGCACACAACATGACTATATCAATGAATACATGTGCAATTGTTAAAGATGACGAGAAATGAATACTTGAAAGTAGTTATTTTCAATGTATGATGTACTTCATTCGCGCTTTTGTTTTGTTTTGTTGGATTCTCCCTTTTCACTGTCTAAGGCTGTGTATTGGATAGCTCCACCAGTAGAGTGTGAGTCTCATGTGCCAAAGGTCCCTGGTTCGAATCCCACTTATTACAGTTCACATTTAAATTGCATTGTACAAAACATGACCCTGTTAATTCAGACATGTGCAATGTTTAGACAATAACACGAAATGCTTTTGAGAGTAGTTTTTTTTTATGTATGACATACTTTCTTGTGAAAATAGACGATCTACAATCTCACACCTTTTTAGATAGCAACGCGTTGTGAGCTTGTAGATCGACTATTTTCCACTAGTTTCCATTCCGAAATATATTGAGCAGTTTGAAAAACATTTAAACCAAGGATTTCTGAGCAATTTGCGTGAAAGTGTGTCATGTGTGTAAACTCCCTTTTCACTAGTACAGGTCTGTTGGCCCAATGGCTTAATCATCTGCCTTGAAACCACAGGGTTCCTGGTTCGAATCCCACGTCATGTAGAATTCATTATAATTGCATTGCACACAACATGACTGTATCAATGAATACATGTGCAATTGTTAACCAGTAAACTCCGCCCTTAGATTGTCTGCAATTTTGAGCAGTTTGAAAAACATTTAAATCCACTATTTCTGAGCAATTTGCGTGAAAGTGTGTCATGTGTGTGAACTCCCTTTTCATCAGTTCGGGTCTGTTGGCCCAATGGCTTAATCATCTGCCTTGATACCAGAGGGTCGCCGGTTCAAATCTCACCTCATGCAGACCTCAACTCAATTGCATTGCACACAACATGACTGTATCAATGAATGACCAATGCCGACAGACGTGAGCAAGCAGATTTTCCATAAGTGAAAACGTTAAGCTTTTTATAAGCCAATGAAAATTGCAGTTTTATGACAATTATTCATCTGCCCCTAAAACATACATGCAGACTCGCATTTGTTTGACACTTTGCAATATTGTAGAAGGTCATTCCAAGTATCACTGAAACCAATCTTACTCCAATTGGTCAAAGGGGGGCGCTATAGCAATTTTTTGAAAATGCAAACTTTAAACAGGCAAAAGTCATGCCTCGTTTGGCCGACAGCCGTTAAACCTGCTTACACATGTGCCTTGACTCATGAGGAACACATGTATCACTTTGACCAGTAAGCTCTGCCCTTAGATTGTCTGCAATTTTGAGCAGTTTGAAAAACATTTAAATCCAGGATTTCTGAGCAATTTGCGTGAAAGTGTGTCATGTGTTTGAACTCCTTTTTCACTAGTTCAGGTGTGTAAGTTCAATAGCTTGATAGCTTAATCATCTGCCTTGAAACCACAAGGTTGCTGGTTCGAATCCCACCTCAGGTAGACTTCATTATAATTGCATTGCACACAACATGACTGTATCAATGAGGAACATATCTATCACTTTGACCAGTAAGCTCCGCCCTTAGATTGTCTGCAATTTTGAGCAGTTTGAAAAACATTTAAATCCAGCATTTCTGAGCAATTTGCGTGAAAGTGTGTCATGTGTGTGAACTCCTTTTTCATCAGTTCGGGTCTGTTGGCCCAATGGCTTAATCATCTGCCTTGATACCACAGGGTCGCTGGTTCAAATCTCACCTCATGCAGACCTCAACTCAATTGCATTGCACACAACATGACTGTATCAATGCATGTGCAATTGTTAAAGATAACGAGAAATGCATACTTGAAAGTAGTTAATTTCAATGTATGACGTAATTCATTTGCCCTTTTGTTTTGTGTTGTTGGATTCTCCTTTCTCACTATCTGATGCTGTCGATTCAATAGCTCCACCAGTAGAGTGTGAGAGTGTCAACAGACACCATCAGGGAGGCCATATCTCTAGCTCAATGAGAAGAGAGGCAGCCTGTGAATCCATAGGTCGCTGGTTCGATCCCTGTCCCCAACAATGCGTTGAGGTGATCATCATTTGGAATTCCCCCTATTCCCATGGATTGGATCCACCCCTCTCACTCATCACCAATCACACATGCACAGTACAATTTTTAGGTACTTTTACTTTACTACTCTACTCTACTGCAATTACAGCAGATGACAGCTTTAGTTACTTGTTACTTTGCAGATGTAATTATTAATACAACACCTACAGTAACCACATACAGCCGATCTACAATGTGACTCGTTATGAGCTTGTATGTATATAATAAGCAACCCATGCTGTATGATAACTTACCACATATGAAATCCAATTCTGTCTATCCAATGGCTCAGTCTGTACTGTGGCCATAGCTGAGTGGTTAGTGAGCCCACCTAGGGAGCCAGAGGCCCTGGTTGCCCCAGGTACGATTCCAGGCCAGGCCAGCAAATGTGTCGATGAAATGAAATTTGTCCCTGAGCAAGACTCTTAACCCCTAATTGCTCACAGGCCCTCATTGGAAACAAGACCGCAAGGACTTTCATGAACGGACCTGGAATTATCCTTATCCTTTACACTGTCTACCCACAAGTCTATAGGTCCCTGGTTCAAACCTCAATTTAACCGGTCCAAATATAATTTACTGAACAAAAATCATGACTTTGTTAATTAATGCATGTTCACTTCTTCTCTCTCGCTCTCTCTCTTACTGCCTCTCTTTCTCACTGCCTCTCTCTCTCTCTCCCTCTCTCTCTCTCTCTCTCTCTCTCTCTTTCTTCTCTCTCTCTCTCTCTCTCTCTCTCTCTCTCTCTCTCTCTCTCTCTCTCTCTCTCTCACCTTCTCTCTCCCTCTCCCTCTCCCTCTCCCTCTCTCTCTCTCTCTCTCTCTCTGTCACTGTCTGTCTGTCTGCCAGTCTGCCACTCTGTCACTGTCTGTCTGTCTGCCAGTCTGCCACTCTGTCACTGTCTGTCTGTCTGTCTGTCTGTCTGTCTGTCTGCCAGTCTGCCACTCTGTCACTCTGTCACAGTCTGTCTGTCTGCCAGTCTGCCACTCTGTCACTGTCTGTCTGTCTGCCAGTCTGCCACTCTGTCACTGTCTGTCTGTCTGCCAGTCTGCCACTCTGTCACTGTCTGTCTGTCTGCCAGTCTGCCACAGTCTGTCTGTCTGCCAGTCTGCCACTCTGTCACTGTCTGTCTGTCTGCCAGTCTGCCACTCTGCCACTCTGTCACAGTCTGTCTGTTTGTCTGTCTGCCACTCTGTCACAGTCTGCCAGTCTGCCAGTCTGTCACAGTCTGCCAGTCTGCCACTCTGTCACTCTCTGTCTGTCTGCCAGTCTGCCAGTCTGCCACAGTCTGTCTGTCTGCCAGTCTGCCAGTCTGCCACAGTCTGTCACAGTCTGCCAGTCTGCCAGTCTGCCACTCTGTCACAGTCTGCCAGTCTGCCACTCTGTCAAAGTCTGCCAGTCTGCCAGTCTGCCACTCTGTCACAGTCTGCCAGTCTGCCATTATTCTCGAAACCGCTCATTGCTGCTTGCAGCTATATTTAGGTTTCGAGAGCCTATCAGGCTTCGAACCCTATTACATCTCTACACTTTCATTATTATTATTCCGCCGTTTTTGCCAGTTCTGGCCTAACCGCCTGGTCACTTCTTATGAAATTCGGCAATATGGTAGAGGGCTATGCCAAACGGCGAAAACCCGAAACTCACAACCATTGGCCAAAGGGTGGCGCTGTAGCACTCAATTGAAATATGCCAACTTTGAACAGGTACAGCTCATGCCCTGTTCGACCTACAGCCATGAAACTTCGATACACACATGCGTCTCCTCATGCCTAACAACTTTCACTGTTTGACTTTTGACCTCTGACCTTTAGATCTCCCACCATTTCGAATTCTATGAAAAGCAATAAAAAGCAGTAAAAAAATCACTTCTCCTGGGATTTATGAGCAATCTGTACGAAACTGTATACACATGAACTTTGGACCAATGCCGACAAACGTAACTTAGCGGATTTTCCATAAGTGAAAACGTTAAGCTTTTATAAGCCAATGAAAATTGCAGCTTTTTTTAAATTATTCATCTGCCCCTAACACATACATGCAGACTCACATTTGTTTGACACTTTGCAATATTGTAGAGGGTCCTTCCAAGTATCACTGAAACCAATCTTACTCCAATTGGTCAAAGGGGGGCGCTATAGCAATTTTTTGAAAATGCAAACTTTAAACAGGCAAAAGTCATGCCTCGTTTGGCCGACAGCCGTTAAACCTGCTTACACATGTGCCTTGACTCATGAGGAACACATGTATCACTTTGACCAGTAAGCTCTGCCCTTAGATTGTCTGCAATTTTGAGCAGTTTGAAAAACATTTAAATCCAGGATTTCTGAGCAATTTGCATGAAACTGTGTCAAATACATGTTTGAGGCCCTTTTTCACAGGTTCAGGTGTGTTGGTTCAATAGCTTGATCGCTTAATCATCTGCCTTGAAACCATAGGGTAGCCGGTTCGAATCCCACCTCAGGTAGACTTAATTATAATTGCATTGCACACAACATGACTATACCAATGAATACATGTGCAATTGTTAAAGATGACGAGAAATGCATACTTGAAAGTAGTTCTTTTCAATGTATGACGTACTTCATTCGCGCTTTTGTTTTGTTTTGTTGGATTCTCCCTTTTCACTGTCTAAGGCTGTGTATTGGATAGCTCCACCAGTAGAGTGTGAGTCTCATGTGCCGAAGGTCCCTGGTTCGAATCCCACTTATTACAGTTCACATTTAAATTGCATTGTACAAAACATGACCCTGTTAATTCAGACAAGTGCAATGTTTAGACAATAACACGAAATGCTTTTGAGAGTAGTTTTTTTTTATGTATGACATACTTTCTTGTGAAAATAGCCGATCTACAATCTCACACCTTTTTAGATAGCAACGCGTTGTGAGCTTGTAGATCGACTATTTTCCACTAGTTTCCATTCCGAAATATATTGAGCAGTTTGAAAAACATTTAAACCAAGGATTTCTGAGCAATTTGCGTGAAAGTGTGTCATGTGTGTGAACTCCCTTTTCACTAGTACAGGTCTGTTGGCCCAATGGCTTAATCATCTGCCTTGAAACCACAGGGTTCCTGGTTCGAATCCCACGTCATGTAGAATTCATTATAATTGCATTGCACACAACATGACTGTATCAATGAATGCATGTGCAATTGTTAACCAGTAAACTCCGCCCTTAGATTGTCTGCAATTTTGAGCAGTTTGAAAAACATTTAAATCCACTATTTCTGAGCAATTTGCGTGAAAGTGTGTCATGTGTGTGAACTCCCTTTTCATCAGTTCGGGTCTGTTGGCCCAATGGCTTAATCATCTGCCTTGATACCAGAGCGTCGCCGGTTCAAATCTCACCTCATGCAGACCTCAACTCAATTGCATTACACACAACATGACTGTATCAATGAATAAACATGCAATTGTTAAATGAAACGCTTATTGAGAGTACTTGTTTTCAATGTATGATGTACTTCATTAGGTTTCGAGAGCCTATCAGGCTTCGAACCCTATTACATCTCTACACTTTCATTATTATTCTTCCGCCGTTTTTGCCAGTTCTGGCCTAACCGCCTGGTCACTTCTTATGAAATTCGGCAATATGGTAGAGGGCTATGCCAAACGGCGAAAACCCGAAACTCACAACCATTGGCCAAAGGGTGGCGCTGTAGCACTCAATTGAAAATGCCAACTTTGAACAGGTACAGCTCATGCCCTGTTCGACCTACAGCCATGAAACTTCGATACACACATGCGTCTCCTCATGCCTAACAACTTTCACTGTTTGACTTTTGACCTCTGACCTTTAGATCTCCCACCATTTCGAATTCTATGAAAAGCAGTAAAAAGCAGTAAAAATCCTACTCCTCCTGGGATTTATGAGCAATCTGTACGAAACTGTATACACATGAACTTTGGACCAATGCCGACAGACGTAACCAAGCGGATTTTCCATAAGTGAAAACGTTAAGCTTTTATAAGCCAATGAAAATTGCAGCTTTATTATAATTTTTCATCTGCCCCTAACACATACATGCAGACTCACATTTGTTTGACACTTTGCAATATTGTAGAGGGTCCTTCCAAGTATCACTGAAACCAATCTTACTCCAATTGGTCAAAGGGGGGCGCTATAGCAATTTTTTGAAAATGCAAACTTTAAACAGGCAAAAGTCATGCCTCGTTTGGCCGACAGCCGTTAAACCTGCTTACACATGTGCCTTGACTCATGAGGAACACATGTATCACTTTGACCAGTAAGCTCTGCCCTTAGATTGTCTGCAATTTTGAGCAGTTTGAAAAACATTTAAATCCAGGATTTCTGAGCAATTTGCATGAAACTGTGTCAAATACATGTTTGAGGCCCTTTTTCACAGGTTCAGGTGTGTTGGTTCAATAGCTTGATCGCTTAATCATCTGCCTTGAAACCATAGGGTAGCCGGTTCGAATCCCACCTCAGGTAGACTTAATTATAATTGCATTGCACACAACATGACTATATCAATGAATACATGTGCAATTGTTAAAGATGACGAGAAATGCATACTTGAAAGTAGTTCTTTTCAATGTATGACGTACTTCATTCGCGCTTTTGTTTTGTTTTGTTGGATTCTCCGTTTTCACTGTCTAAGGCTGTGTATTGGATAGCTCCACCGGTAGAGTGTGAGTCTCATGTGCCGAAGGTCCCTGGTTCGAACCTCACTTATTACAGTTCACATTTAAATTGCATTGTACAAAACATGACCCTGTTAATTCAGACATGTGCAATGTTTAGACAATAACACGAAATGCTTTTGAGAGTAATTGTTTTTTATGTATGACATACTTTCTTGTGAAAATAGCCGATCTACAATCTCACACCTTTTTAGATAGCAACGCGTTGTGAGCTTGTAGATCGACTATTTTCCACTAGTTTCCATTCCGAAATATATTGAGCAGTTTGAAAAACATTTAAACCAAGGATTTCTGAGCAATTTGCGTGAAAGTGTGTCATGTGTGTGAACTCCCTTTTCACTAGTACAGGTCTGTTGGCCCAATGGCTTAATCATCTGCCTTGAAACCACAGGGTTCCTGGTTCGAATCCTACGTCATGTAGAATTCATTATAATTGCATTGCACACAACATGACTGTATCAATGAATGCATGTGCAATTGTTAACCAGTAAACTCCGCCCTTAGATTGTCTGCAATTTTGAGCAGTTTGAAAAACATTTAAATCCACTATTTCTGAGCAATTTGCGTGAAAGTGTGTCATGTGTGTGAACTCCCTTTTCATCAGTTCGGGTCTGTTGGCCCAATGGCTTAATCATCTGTCTTGATACCAGAGGGTCGCCGGTTCAAATCTCACCTCATGCAGACCTCAACTCAATTGCATTGCACACAACATGACTGTATCAATGAATAAACATGCAATTGTTAAATGAAACGCCTATTGAGAGTAGTCGTTTTCAATGTATGATGTACTTCATTCCCTCTTTTGTTTTGTTTTGTTGGATTCTCCCTTCTCACTGACCAAGGCTGTGGATTGAATAGCTTGATCAATACAGTGTTAGTCTCATGTGCCAAAGGTCCACGGTTCAAACCCCACTCGTCACAGTTTACATTTAAATTGCATTATACAAAACATGACCCTGTTAATTCAGACATGTGCACTTTGCGCTCTCTCTCTCTCTCTCTCTCTCTCTCTCTCTCTGTCACAGTCTGTCTGTCTGCCTGTCTGCCACTCTGTCACTGTCTGTCTGTCTGCCAGTCTGCCACTCTGTCACTGTCTGTCTGCCAGTCTGTCACTCTGTCACTCTGTCACAGTCTGTCTGTCTGCCTGTCTGCCACTCTGTCACTGTCTGTCTGTCTGCCAGTCTGCCACTCTGTCACTGTCTGTCTGTCTGTCTGTCTGCCAGTCTGCCACTCTGTCACAGTCTGTCTGTCTGTCTGCCAGTCTGCCACTCTGTCACTGTCTGTCTGTCTATCTGCCAGTCTGCCAGTCTGCCACAGTCTGTCTGTCTGCCAGTCTGCCAGTCTGCCACTCTGTCACTGTCTGTCTGTCTGCCAGTCTGCCACTCTGTCACAGTCTGTCTGTTTGTCTGTCTGCCACTCTGTCACAGTCTGCCAGTCTGTCACAGTCTGCCAGTCTGCCACTCTGTCACTGTCTGTCTGTCTGTCTGTCTGCCAGTCTGCCAGTCTGCCACAGTCTGTCTGTCTGCCAGTCTGCCAGTCTGCCACAGTCTGTCACAGTCTGCCAGTCTGCCAGTCTGCCACTCTGTCACAGTCTGCCAGTCTGCCACTCTGTCAAAGTCTGCCAGTCTGCCAGTCTGCCAGTCTGTCAAAGTCTGCCAGTCTGCCAGTCTGCCACTCTTGTCACAGTCTGCCAGTCTGCCATTATTCTCGAAACCGCTAATTGCTGCTTGCAGCTATATTTAAGGTTTCGAGAGCCTGTAAGGCTTCGAAGCCTTATTGCATTCCTTGGCTTTCATTATTATTATTAAGGTTTCGAGAGCCTGTAAGGCTTCGAAGCCTTATTGCATTCCTTGGCTTTCATTATTATTATTAGGTTTCGAGAGCCTGTAAGGCTTCGAACCCTATTACATCTCTACACTTTCACTATTATTATTATTATTCTTCCGCCGTTTTTGCCAGTTCTGGCCTAACCGCCTGGTCACTTCTTATGAAATTCGGCAATATGGTAGAGGGCTATGCCAAACGGCGAAAACCCGAAACTCACAACCATTGGCCAAAGGGTGGCGCTGTAGCACTCAATTGAACATGCCAACTTTGAACAGGTACAGCTCATGCCCTGTTCGACCTACAGCCATGAAACTTCGATACACACATGCGTCTCCTCATGCCTAACAACTTTCACTGTTTGACTTTTGACCTCTGACCTTTAGATCTCCCACCATTTCGAATTCTATGAAAAGCAGTAAAAAGCAGTAAAAAGCCTACTCCTCCTGGGATTTATGAGCAATCTGTACGAAACTGTATACACATGAACTTTGGACCAATGCCGACAGACGTAACTTAGCGGATTTTCCATAAGTGAAAACGTTAAGCTTTTATAAGCCAATGAAAATTGCAGCTTTTTTAAAATTATTCATCTGCCCCTAACACATACATGCAGACTCACATTTGTTTGACACTTTGCAATATTGTAGAGGGTCCTTCCAAGTATCACTGAAACCAATCTTACTCCAATTGGTCAAAGGGGGGCGCTATAGCAATTTTTTGAAAATGCAAACTTTAAACAGGCAAAAGTCATGCCTCGTTTGGCCGACAGCCGTTAAACCTGCTTACACATGTGCCTTGACTCATGAGGAACACATGTATCACTTTGACCAGTAAGCTCTGCCCTTAGATTGTCTGCAATTTTGAGCAGTTTGAAAAACATTTAAATCCAGGATTTCTGAGCAATTTGCATGAAACTGTGTCAAATACATGTTTGAGGCCATTTTTCACAGGTTCAGGTGTGTTGGTTCAATAGCTTGATCGCTTAATCATCTGCCTTGAAACCATAGGGTAGCCGGTTCGAATCCCACCTCAGGTAGACTTAATTATAATTGCATTGCACACAACATGACTATATCAATGAATACATGTGCAATTGTTAAAGATGACGAGAAATGAATACTTGAAAGTAGTTATTTTCAATGTATGACGTACTTCATTCACGCTTTTGTTTTGTTTTGTTGGATTCTCCCTTTTCACTGTCTAAGGCTGTGTATTGGATAGCTCCACCAGTAGAGTGTGAGTCTCATGTGCCAAAGGTCCCTGGTTCGAATCCCACTTATTACAGTTCACATTTAAATTGCATTGTACAAAACATGACCCTGTTAATTCAGACATGTGCAATGTTTAGACAATAACACGAAATGCTTTTGAGAGTAGTTTTTTTTTATGTATGACATACTTTCTTGTGAAAATAGCCGATCTACAATCTCACACCTTTTTAGATAGCAACGCGTTGTGAGCTTGTAGATCGACTATTTTCCACTAGTTTCCATTCCGAAATATATTGAGCAGTTTGAAAAACATTTAAACCAAGGATTTCTGAGCAATTTGCGTGAAAGTGTGTCATGTGTGTGAACTCCCTTTTCACTAGTACAGGTCTGTTGGCCCAATGGCTTAATCATCTGCCTTGAAACCACAGGGTTCCTGGTTCGAATCCCACGTCATGTATAATTCATTATAATTGCATTGCACACAACATGACTGTATCAATGAATGCATGTGCAATTGTTAACCAGTAAACTCCGCCCTTAGATTGTCTGCAATTTTGAGCAGTTTGAAAAACATTTAAATCCAGTATTTCTGAGCAATTTGCGTGAAAGTGTGTCATGTGTGTGAACTCCCTTTTCATCAGTTCGGGTCTGTTGGCCCAATGGCTTAATCATCTGCCTTGATACCAGAGCGTCGCCGGTTCAAATCTCACCTCATGCAGACCTCAACTCAATTGCATTACACACAACATGACTGTATCAATGAATAAACATGCAATTGTTAAATTAGGTTTCGAGAGCCATCAGGCTTCGAAAGCTATTACATCTCTACACTTTCACTATTATTATTAAGGTTTCGAGAGCCTGTAAGGCTTCGAAGCCTTATTGCATTCCTTGGCTTTCACTATTATTATTAGGTTTCGAGAGCCTATCAGGCTTCGAACCCTATTACATCTGTAAGAGTTCATTATTCTTCCGCCGGTTTTGCCAGTTCTGGCCTAACCGCGTGGTCACTTTTTATGAAATTCGGCAATATGGTAGAGGGCTATGCCAAACGGCGAAAACCCGAAACTCACAAACATTGGCCAAAGGGTGGCGCTGTAGCACTCAATTGAAATATGCCAACTTTGAACAGGTACAACTCATGCCCTGTTTGACCCACAGCCATGAAACTTCGATGCACACATGCGTCTCCTCATGCCTAACAACTTTCACACTCTGACTTTTGACCTCTGACCTTTAGATCTCCCACCATTTCGAATTCTATGAAAAGCAGTAAAAAAGACTCTTCCTTCGTACAGATTGAGCAATCTGTACGAAACTGTATACAAATGAACTTTGGACCAATGCCGACAGACGTGAGCAAGCAGATTTTCCATAAGTGAAAACGTTAAGCTTTTATAAGCCAATGAAAATTGCAGTTTTATGACAATTATTCATCTGCCCCTAAAACATACATGCAGACTCGCATTTGTTTGACACTTTGCAATATTGTAGAAGGTCATTCCAAGTATCACTGAAACCAATCTTACTCCAATTGGTCAAAGGGGGGCGCTATAGCAATTTTTTGAAAATGCAAACTTTAAACAGGCAAAAGTCATGCCTCGTTTGGCCGACAGCCGTTAAACCTGCTTACACATGTGCCTTGACTCATGAGGAACACATGTATCACTTTGACCAGTAAGCTCTGCCCTTAGATTGTCTGCAATTTTGAGCAGTTTGAAAAACATTTAAATCCAGGATTTCTGAGCAATTTGCGTGAAAGTGTGTCATGTGTTTGAACTCCCTTTTCACTAGTTCAGGTGTGTAGGTTCAATAGCTTGATAGCTTAATCATCTGCCTTGAAACCACAGGGTTGCTGGTTCGAATCCCACCTCAGGTAGACTTCATTATAATTGCATTGCACACAACATGACTGTATCAATGAGGAACATATCTATCACTTTGACCAGTAAGCTCCGCCCTTAGATTGTCTGCAATTTTGAGCAGTTTGAAAAACATTTAAATCCAGCATTTCTGAGCAATTTGCGTGAAAGTGTGTCATGTGTGTGAACTCCTTTTTCATCAGTTCGGGTCTGTTGGCCCAATGGCTTAATCATCTGCCTTGATACCACAGGGTCGCTGGTTCAAATCTCACCTCATGCAGACCTCAACTCAATTGCATTGCACACAACATGACTGTATCAATGCATGTGCAATTGTTAAAGATAACGAGAAATGCATACTTGAAAGTAGTTATTTTCAATGTATGACGTAATTCATTTGCCCTTTTGTTTTGTGTTGTTGGATTCTCCTTTCTCACTATCTGATGCTGTCGATTGAATAGCTCCACCAGTAGAGTGTGAGCCTCATGTGCCGAAGGTCCCTGGTTCAAATCCCACTGATTACAGTTTACATTTATATTGCATTATACAAAACATGACCCTGTTAATTCAGACATGTGCAATTTTTAAACAATAACATGAAATGCTTTTTTGAGAGTAGTTGTTTTTTATGTATGACATACTTTCTTGTGAAAATAGCCGATCTACAATCTCACAACTTTTCAGATAGCAACGCGTTGTGAGCTTGTAGGTCGACTATTTTCACTAGTTTCCAGTCCGAGGAGACAAAAAAATAAACTTTATTGGTAAATGTTTTGTGAACCAGTGATCTACAGTAGTTAGCGAAATAGAGGCTTGGTTCATAATGGACGGAAAAACCTATAGATATCAACAGACACCATCAGGGAGGCCATATCTCTAGCTCAATGAGAATAGAGGCAGCCTGTGAATCCATAGGTCGCTGGTTCGATCCCTGTCCCCAACAATGCGTTGAGGTGATCATCATTTGGAATTCCCCCTATTCCCATGGATTGGATCCACCCCTCTCACTCATCACCAATCACACCTGCCACATGCACAGTACAATTTTTAGGTACTTTTACTTTACTACTCTACTCTACTACAATTACAGCAGATGACAGCTTTAGTTACTTGTTACTTTGCAGATGTAATTATTAATACAACACCTACAGTAACCACATACAGCCGATCTACAATGTGACGCGTTATGAGCTTGTATGTATATAATAAGCAACCCATGCTGTATGATAACTTACCACATATGAAATCCAATTGTGTCTATCCAATGGCTCAGTCTGTACTGTGGCCATAGCTGAGTGGTTAGTGAGCCCACCTAGGGAGCCAGAGGCCCTGGTTGCCCCAGGTACGATTCCAGGCCAGGCCAGCAAATGTGTCGATGAAATGAAATTTGTCCCTGAGCAAGACTCTTAACCCCTAATTGCTCACAGGCCCTCATTGGAAACAAGACCACAAGGACTTTCATGAACGGACCTGGAATTATCCTTATCCTTTACACTGTCTACCCACAAGTCTATAGGTCCCTGGTTCAAACCTCAATTTAACCGGTCCAAATATAATTTACTGAACAAAAATCATGACTTTGTTAATTAATGCATGTTCACTTCTCTCTCGCTCTCTCTCTTACTGCCTCTCTTTCTCACTGCCTCTCTCTCTCTCTCTCCCTCTCTCTCTCTCTCTCTTTCTTTTCTCTCTCTCTCTCTCTCTCTCTCTCTCTCTCTCTCTCTCTCTCTCTCTCTCTCTCTCTCTCTCTCTCTCTCTCTCCCCTTCTCTCTCTCTCTCCCTCTCCCTCTCTCTCTCTCTCTCTCTCTCTCTGTCAGTCTGCCAGTCTGCCACTCTGTCACTGTCTGTCTGTCTGCCAGTCTGCCACTCTGTCACTGTCTGTCTGCCAGTCTGCCAGTCTGCCACTCTGTAAAAGCAAAGTTTGTTGTTTACCCAGGGTGTCGGACTAAGCACGAAGCTTGTTTCCAGCCGGACCCTGCATGGAAGCCTTGCTCAAGGGCTATTCAGCGGTGATTCATGAGATGAATTGGGGAATCGAACTAGGGACCTTCCGGTATCAAGGCCGCCCCTCTAACCACTAGGCCACCGCTGCCACTCTGTCACAGTCTGTCTGTCTGCCAGTCTGCCACTCTGTCACTGTCTGTCTGTCTGCCAGTCTGCCAGTCTGCCACTCTGTCACTCTGTCACAGTCTGTCTGTCTGCCAGTCTGCCACTCTGTCACTGTCTGTCTGTCTGTCTGCCAGTCTGCCACTCTGTCACTGTCTGTCTGTCTGCCAGTCTGCCACTCTGTCACTGTCTGTCTGTCTGCCAGTCTGCCAGTCTGCCAGTCTGCCACAGTCTGTCTGTCTGCCAGTCTGCCACTCTGTCACTGTCTGCCAGTCTGCCACTCTGCCACTCTGTCACAGTCTGTCTGTTTGTCTGTCTGCCACTCTGTCACAGTCTGCCAGTCTGCCAGTCTGTCACAGTCTGCCAGTCTGCCACTCTGTCACTGTCTGTCTGTCTGCCAGTCTGCCAGTCTGCCACAGTCTGTCTGTCTGCCAGTCTGCCACAGTCTGTCACAGTCTGCCAGTCTGCCACTCTGTCAAAGTCTGCCAGTCTGCCAGTCTGCCACTCTGTCACAGTCTGCCATTATTCTCGAAACCGCTCATTGCTGCTTGCAGCTATATTTATTATTATTATTCTTCCGCCGTTTTTGCCAGTTCTGGCCTAACCGCCTGGTCACTTCTTATGAAATTCGGCAATATGGTAGAGGGCTATGCCAAACGGCGAAAACCCGAAACTCACAACCATTGGCCAAAGGGTGGCGCTGTAGCACTCAATTGAACATGCCAACTTTGAACAGGTACAGCTCATGCCCTGTTCGACCTACAGCCATGAAACTTCGATACACACATGCGTCTCCTCATGCCTAACAACTTTCGCTGTTTGACTTTTGACCTCTGACCTTTAGATCTCCCACCATTTCGAATTCTATGAAAAGCAGTAAAAAGCAGTAAAAAAATCACTTCTCCTGGGATTTATGAGCAATCTGTACGAAACTGTATACACATGAACTTTGGACCAATGCCGACAAACGTAACTTAGCGGATTTTCCATAAGTGAAAACGTTAAGCTTTTATAAGCCAATGAAAATTGCAGCTTTTTTTAAATTATTCATCTGCCCCTAACACATACATGCAGACTCACATTTGTTTGACACTTTGCAATATTGTAGAGGGTCCTTCCAAGTATCACTGAAACCAATCTTACTCCAATTGGTCAAAGGGGGGCGCTATAGCATTTTTTTGAAAATGCAAACTTTAAACAGGCAAAAGTCATGCCTCGTTTGGCCGACAGCCGTTAAACCTGCTTACACATGTGCCTTGACTCATGAGGAACACATGTATCACTTTGACCAGTAAGCTCTGCCCTTAGATTGTCTGCAATTTTGAGCAGTTTGAAAAACATTTAAATCCAGGATTTCTGAGCAATTTGCATGAAACTGTGTCAAATACATGTTTGAGGCCCTTTTTCACAGGTTCAGGTGTGTTGGTTCAATAGCTTGATCGCTTAATCATCTGCCTTGAAACCATAGGGTAGCCGGTTCGACTCCCACCTCAGGTAGACTTAATTATAATTGCATTGCACACAACATGACTATACCAATGAATACATGCGCAATTGTTAAAGATGACGAGAAATGCATACTTGAAAGTAGTTCTTTTCAATGTATGACGTACTTCATTCGCGCTTTTGTTTTGTTTTGTTGGATTCTCCCTTTTCACTGTCTAAGGCTGTGTATTGGATAGCTCCACCAGTAGAGTGTGAGTCTCATGTGCCGAAGGTCCCTGGTTCGAATCCCACTTATTACAGTTCACATTTAAATTGCATTGTACAAAACATGACCCTGTTAATTCAGACAAGTGCAATGTTTAGACAATAACACGAAATGCTTTTGAGAGTAGTTTTTTTTTATGTATGACATACTTTCTTGTGAAAATAGCTGATCTACAATCTCACACTGGAAGAACCTATAGGACGGAAAAACCTATAGATATCAACAGACACCATCAGGGAGGCCATATCTTTAGCTCAATGAGAAGAGAGGCAGCCTGTGAATCCATAGGTCGCTGGTTCAATCCCTGTCCCCAACAATGTGTTAAAGTGATCATTATTTGGAATTCTTTATTTTACAAATAGTGTTTCTTGAGGTTAGGTCGTTTTACTGAGGTTAAGGTCAGTCAGGGTGGGTATAGAAAAGAGCTATCTTTATTATTATTCTTCCGCCGTTTTTGCCAGTTCTGGCCTAACCGCGTGGTCACTTTTTATGAAATTCGGCAATATGGTAGAGGGCTATGCCAAACGGCGAAAACCCGAAACTCACAACCATTGGCCAAAGGGTGGCGCTGTAGCACTCAATTGAAAATGCCAACTTTGAACAGGTACAGCTCATGCCCTGTTTGACCTACAGCCATGAAACTTCGATACACACATGCGTCTCCTCATGCCTAACAACTTTCACTGTTTGACTTTTGACCTCTGACCTTTAGATCTCCCACCATTTCGAATTCTATGAAAAGCAGTAAAAAGCAGTAAAAAGCCTACTCCTCCTGGGATTTATGAGCAATCTGTACGAAACTGTATACACATGAACTTTGGACCAATGCCGACAGACGTAACCAAGCGGATTTTCCATAAGTGAAAACGTTAAGCTTTTATAAGCCAATGAAAATTGCAGCTTTTTTTTAATTATTCATCTGCCCCTAACACATACATGCAGACTCACATTTGTTTGACACTTTGCAATATTGTAGAGGGTCCTTCCAAGTATCACTGAAACCAATCTTACTCCAATTGGTCAAAGGGGGGCGCTATAGCAATTTTTTGAAAATGCAAACTTTAAACAGGCAAAAGTCATGCCTCGTTTGGCCGACAGCCGTTAAACCTGCTTACACATGTGCCTTGACTCATGAGGAACACATGTACCACTTTGACCAGTAAGCTCTGCCCTTAGATTGTCTGCAATTTTGAGCAGTTTGAAAAACATTTAAATCCAGGATTTCTGAGCAATTTGCATGAAACTGTGTCAAATACATGTTTGAGGCCCTTTTTCAGAGGTTCAGGTGAGTTGGTTCAATAGCTTGATCGCTTAATCATCTGCCTTGAAACCATAGGGTAGCCGGTTCGAATCCCACCTCAGGTAGACTTCATTATAATTGCATTGCACACAACATGACTATATCAATGAATACATGTGCAATTGTTAAAGATGACGAGAAATGCATACTTGAAAGTAGTTATTTTCAATGTATGACTTACTTCATTCGTGCTTTTGTTTTGTTTTGTTGGATTCTCCCTTTTCACTGTCTAAGGCTGTGTATTGGATAGCTCCACCAGTAGAGTGTGAGTCTCATGTGCCGAAGGTCCCTGGTTCGAATCCCACTTATTACAGTTCACATTTAAATTGCATTGTACAAAACATGACCCTGTTAATTCAGACAAGTGCAATGTTTAGACAATAACACGAAATGCTTTTGAGAGTAGTTTTTTTTAATGTATGACATACTTTCTTGTGAAAATAGCCGATCTACAATCTCACACCTTTTTAGATAGCAACGCGTCGTGAGCTTGTAGATCGACTATTTTCCACTAGTTTCCATTCCGAAATATATTGAGCAGTTTGAAAAACATTTAAACCAAGGATTTCTGAGCAATTTGCGTGAAAGTGTGTCATGTGTGTGAACTCCCTTTTCACTAGTACAGGTCTGTTGGCCCAATGGCTTAATCATCTGCCTTGAAACCACAGGGTTCCTGGTTCGAATCCCACGTCATGTAGAATTCATTATAATTGCATTGCACACAACATGACTGTATCAATGAATGCATGTGCAATTTTTAGTTAGTCTCATGTGCCAAAGGTCCACGGCTCAAACCCCACTTGTCACAGTTTACATTTAAATTGCATTATGCAAAACATGACCCTGTTAATTCAGACATGTGCACTTTGCTCTCTCTCTCTCTCTCTCTCTCTCTCTCTCTCTCTCTCTCTCTCTCTCTCTCTCACTCTGTCACAGTCTGTCTGTCTGCCTGTCTGCCACTCTGTCACTGTCTGTCTGTCTGCCAGTCTGCCACTCTGTCACTGTCTGTCTGCCAGTCTGCCAGTCTGCCAGTCTGCCACTCTGTCACTCTGTCACTCTGTCACAGTCTGTCTGTCTGCCTGTCTGCCACTCTGTCACTGTCTGTCTGTCTGCCAGTCTGCCACTCTGTCACTGTCTGTCTGTCTGTCTGCCAGTCTGCCACTCTGTCACAGTCTGTCTGTCTGTCTGCCAGTCTGCCACTCTGTCACTGTCTGTCTGTCTGCCAGTCTGCCAGTCTGCCACAGTCTGTCTGTCTGCCAGTCTGCCACTCTGTCACTGTCTGTCTGTCTGCCAGTCTACCACTCTGCCACTCTGTCACAGTCTGTCTGTTTGTCTGTCTGCCACTCTGTCACAGTCTGCCAGTCTGTCACAGTCTGCCAGTCTGCCACTCTGTCACTGTCTGTCTGTCTGTCTGTCTGCCAGTCTGCCAGTCTGCCACAGTCTGTCTGTCTGCCAGTCTGCCAGTCTGCCACAGTCTGTCTGTCTGCCAGTCTGCCAGTCTGCCACAGTCTGTCACAGTCTGCCAGTCTGCCAGTCTGCCACTCTGTCACAGTCTGCCAGTCTGCCACTCTGTCAAAGTCTGCCAGTCTGCCAGTCTGCCAGTCTGCCACTCTGTCAAAGTCTGCCAGTCTGCCAGTCTGCCACTCTTGTCACAGTCTGCCAGTCTGCCATTATTCTCGAAACCGCTAATTGCTGCTTGCAGCTATATTTATTATTATTATTCTTCCGCCGTTTTTGCCAGTTCTGGCCTAACCGCCTGGTCACTTCTTATGAAATTCGGCAATATGGTAGAGGGCTATGCCAAACGGCGAAAACCCGAAACTCACAACCATTGGCCAAAGGGTGGCGCTGTAGCACTCAATTGAACATGCCAACTTTGAACAGGTACAGCTCATGCCCTGTTCGACCTACAGCCATGAAACTTCGATACACACATGCGTCTCCTCATGCCTAACAACTTTCGCTGTTTGACTTTTGACCTCTGACCTTTAGATCTCCCACCATTTCGAATTCTATGAAAAGCAGTAAAAAGCAGTAAAAAAATCACTTCTCCTGGGATTTATGAGCAATCTGTACGAAACTGTATACACATGAACTTTGGACCAATGCCGACAAACGTAACTTAGCGGATTTTCCATAAGTGAAAACGTTAAGCTTTTATAAGCCAATGAAAATTGCAGCTTTTTTTAAATTATTCATCTGCCCCTAACACATACATGCAGACTCACATTTGTTTGACACTTTGCAATATTGTAGAGGGTCCTTCCAAGTATCACTGAAACCAATCTTACTCCAATTGGTCAAAGGGGGGCGCTATAGCATTTTTTTGAAAATGCAAACTTTAAACAGGCAAAAGTCATGCCTCGTTTGGCCGACAGCCGTTAAACCTGCTTACACATGTGCCTTGACTCATGAGGAACACATGTATCACTTTGACCAGTAAGCTCTGCCCTTAGATTGTCTGCAATTTTGAGCAGTTTGAAAAACATTTAAATCCAGGATTTCTGAGCAATTTGCATGAAACTGTGTCAAATACATGTTTGAGGCCCTTTTTCACAGGTTCAGGTGTGTTGGTTCAATAGCTTGATCGCTTAATCATCTGCCTTGAAACCATAGGGTAGCCGGTTCGACTCCCACCTCAGGTAGACTTAATTATAATTGCATTGCACACAACATGACTATACCAATGAATACATGCGCAATTGTTAAAGATGACGAGAAATGCATACTTGAAAGTAGTTCTTTTCAATGTATGACGTACTTCATTCGCGCTTTTGTTTTGTTTTGTTGGATTCTCCCTTTTCACTGTCTAAGGCTGTGTATTGGATAGCTCCACCAGTAGAGTGTGAGTCTCATGTGCCGAAGGTCCCTGGTTCGAATCCCACTTATTACAGTTCACATTTAAATTGCATTGTACAAAACATGACCCTGTTAATTCAGACAAGTGCAATGTTTAGACAATAACACGAAATGCTTTTGAGAGTAGTTTTTTTTTATGTATGACATACTTTCTTGTGAAAATAGCTGATCTACAATCTCACACTGGAAGAACCTATAGGACGGAAAAACCTATAGATATCAACAGACACCATCAGGGAGGCCATATCTTTAGCTCAATGAGAAGAGAGGCAGCCTGTGAATCCATAGGTCGCTGGTTCAATCCCTGTCCCCAACAATGTGTTAAAGTGATCATTATTTGGAATTCTTTATTTTACAAATAGTGTTTCTTGAGGTTAGGTCGTTTTACTGAGGTTAAGGTCAGTCAGGGTGGGTATAGAAAAGAGCTATCTTTATTATTATTCTTCCGCCGTTTTTGCCAGTTCTGGCCTAACCGCGTGGTCACTTTTTATGAAATTCGGCAATATGGTAGAGGGCTATGCCAAACGGCGAAAACCCGAAACTCACAACCATTGGCCAAAGGGTGGCGCTGTAGCACTCAATTGAAAATGCCAACTTTGAACAGGTACAGCTCATGCCCTGTTCGACCTACAGCCATGAAACTTCGATACACACATGCGTCTCCTCATGCCTAACAACTTTCACTGTTTGACTTTTGACCTCTGACCTTTAGATCTCCCACCATTTCGAATTCTATGAAAAGCAGTAAAAAGCAGTAAAAAGCCTACTCCTCCTGGGATTTATGAGCAATCTGTACGAAACTGTATACACATGAACTTTGGACCAATGCCGACAGACGTAACCAAGCGGATTTTCCATAAGTGAAAACGTTAAGCTTTTATAAGCCAATGAAAATTGCAGCTTTTTTTTAATTATTCATCTGCCCCTAACACATACATGCAGACTCACATTTGTTTGACACTTTGCAATATTGTAGAGGGTCCTTCCAAGTATCACTGAAACCAATCTTACTCCAATTGGTCAAAGGGGGGCGCTATAGCAATTTTTTGAAAATGCAAACTTTAAACAGGCAAAAGTCATGCCTCGTTTGGCCGACAGCCGTTAAACCTGCTTACACATGTGCCTTGACTCATGAGGAACACATGTACCACTTTGACCAGTAAGCTCTGCCCTTAGATTGTCTGCAATTTTGAGCAGTTTGAAAAACATTTAAATCCAGGATTTCTGAGCAATTTGCATGAAACTGTGTCAAATACATGTTTGAGGCCCTTTTTCAGAGGTTCAGGTGAGTTGGTTCAATAGCTTGATCGCTTAATCATCTGCCTTGAAACCATAGGGTAGCCGGTTCGAATCCCACCTCAGGTAGACTTCATTATAATTGCATTGCACACAACATGACTATATCAATGAATACATGTGCAATTGTTAAAGATGACGAGAAATGCATACTTGAAAGTAGTTATTTTCAATGTATGACTTACTTCATTCGTGCTTTTGTTTTGTTTTGTTGGATTCTCCCTTTTCACTGTCTAAGGCTGTGTATTGGATAGCTCCACCAGTAGAGTGTGAGTCTCATGTGCCGAAGGTCCCTGGTTCGAATCCCACTTATTACAGTTCACATTTAAATTGCATTGTACAAAACATGACCCTGTTAATTCAGACAAGTGCAATGTTTAGACAATAACACGAAATGCTTTTGAGAGTAGTTTTTTTTAATGTATGACATACTTTCTTGTGAAAATAGCCGATCTAAAATCTCACACCTTTTTAGATAGCAACGCGTCGTGAGCTTGTAGATCGACTATTTTCCACTAGTTTCCATTCCGAAATATATTGAGCAGTTTGAAAAACATTTAAACCAAGGATTTCTGAGCAATTTGCGTGAAAGTGTGTCATGTGTGTGAACTCCCTTTTCACTAGTACAGGTCTGTTGGCCCAATGGCTTAATCATCTGCCTTGAAACCACAGGGTTCCTGGTTCGAATCCCACGTCATGTAGAATTCATTATAATTGCATTGCACACAACATGACTGTATCAATGAATGCATGTGCAATTTTTAGTTAGTCTCATGTGCCAAAGGTCCACGGCTCAAACCCCACTTGTCACAGTTTACATTTAAATTGCATTATGCAAAACATGACCCTGTTAATTCAGACATGTGCACTTTGCTCTCTCTCTCTCTCTCTCTCTCTCTCTCTCTCTCTCTCTCTCTCTCTCTCACTCTGTCACAGTCTGTCTGTCTGCCTGTCTGCCACTCTGTCACTGTCTGTCTGTCTGCCAGTCTGCCACTCTGTCACTGTCTGTCTGCCAGTCTGCCAGTCTGCCAGTCTGCCACTCTGTCACTCTGTCACTCTGTCACAGTCTGTCTGTCTGCCTGTCTGCCACTCTGTCACTGTCTGTCTGTCTGCCAGTCTGCCACTCTGTCACTGTCTGTCTGTCTGTCTGCCAGTCTGCCACTCTGTCACAGTCTGTCTGTCTGTCTGCCAGTCTGCCACTCTGTCACTGTCTGTCTGTCTGCCAGTCTGCCAGTCTGCCACAGTCTGTCTGTCTGCCAGTCTGCCACTCTGTCACTGTCTGTCTGTCTGCCAGTCTACCACTCTGCCACTCTGTCACAGTCTGTCTGTTTGTCTGTCTGCCACTCTGTCACAGTCTGCCAGTCTGTCACAGTCTGCCAGTCTGCCACTCTGTCACTGTCTGTCTGTCTGTCTGTCTGCCAGTCTGCCAGTCTGCCACAGTCTGTCTGTCTGCCAGTCTGCCAGTCTGCCACAGTCTGTCTGTCTGCCAGTCTGCCAGTCTGCCACAGTCTGTCACAGTCTGCCAGTCTGCCAGTCTGCCACTCTGTCACAGTCTGCCAGTCTGCCACTCTGTCAAAGTCTGCCAGTCTGCCAGTCTGCCAGTCTGCCACTCTGTCAAAGTCTGCCAGTCTGCCAGTCTGCCACTCTTGTCACAGTCTGCCAGTCTGCCATTATTCTCGAAACCGCTAATTGCTGCTTGCAGCTATATTTAGGTTTCGAGAGCCTGTAAGGCTTCGAACCCTATTACATCTCTACACTTTCATTATTATTCTTCCGCCGGTTTTGCCAGTTCTGGCCTAACCGCGTGGTCACTTCTTATGAAATTCGGCAATATGGTAGAGGGCTATGCCAAACGGCGAAAACCCGAAACTCACAAACATTGGCCAAAGGGTGGCGCTGTAGCACTCAATTGAAATATGCCAACTTTGAACAGGTACAGCTCATGCCCTGTTCGACCTACAGCCATGAAACTTCGATGCACACATGCGTCTCCTCATGCCTAACAACTTTCACACTCTGACTTTTGACCTCTGACCTTTAGATCTCCCACCATTTCGAATTCTATGAAAAGCAGTAAAAAGCAGTAAAAAAATCACTTCTCCTGGGATTTATGAGCAATCTGTACGAAACTGTATACACATGAACTTTGGACCAATGCCGACAAACGTAACTTAGCGGATTTTCCATAAGTGAAAACGTTAAGCTTTTATAAGCCAATGAAAATTGCAGCTTTTTTAAAATTATTCATCTGCCCCTAACACATACATGCAGACTCACATTTGTTTGACACTTTGCAATATTGTAGAGGGTCCTTCCAAGTATCACTGAAACCAATCTTACTCCAATTGGTCAAAGGGGGGCGCTATAGCAATTTTTTGAAAATGCAAACTTTAAACAGGCAAAAGTCATGCCTCGTTTGGCCGACAGCCGTTAAACCTGCTTACACATGTGCCTTGACTCATGAGGAACACATGTATCACTTTGACCAGTAAGCTCTGCCCTTAGATTGTCTGCAATTTTGAGCAGTTTGAAAAACATTTAAATCCAGGATTTCTGAGCAATTTGCATGAAACTGTGTCAAATACATGTTTGAGGCCCTTTTTCACAGGTTCAGGTGTGTTGGTTCAATAGCTTGATCGCTTAATCATCTGCCTTGAAACCATAGGGTAGCCGGTTCGAATCCCACCTCAGGTAGTCTTAATTATAATTGCATTGCACACAACATGACTATACCAATGAATACATGTGCAATTGTTAAAGATGACGAGAAATGAATTCTTGAAAGTAGTTATTTTCAATGTATGACGTACTTCATTCGCGCTTTTGTTTTGTTTTGTTGGATTCTCCCTTTTCACTGTCTAAGGCTGTGTATTGGATAGCTCCACCAGTATGTGTGAGTCTCATGTGCCAAAGGTCCCTGGTTCGAATCCCACTTATTACAGTTCACATTTAAATTGCATTGTACAAAACATGACCCTGTTAATTCAGACATGTGCAATGTTTAGACAATAACACGAAATGCTTTTGAGAGTAGTTGTTTTTTATGTATGACATACTTTCTTGTGAAAATAGACGATCTACAATCTCACACCTTTTTAGATAGCAACGCGTTGTGAGCTTGTAGATCGACTATTTTCCACTAGTTTCCATTCCGAAATATATTGAGCAGTTTGAAAAACATTTAAACCAAGGATTTCTGAGCAATTTGCGTGAAAGTGTGTCATGTGTGTAAACTCCCTTTTCACTAGTACAGGTCTGTTGGCCCAATGGCTTAATCATCTGCCTTGAAACCACAGGGTTCCTGGTTCGAATCCCACGTCATGTAGAATTCATTATAATTGCATTGCACACAACATGACTGTATCAATGAATACATGTGCAATTGTTAACCAGTAAACTCCGCCCTTAGATTGTCTGCAATTTTGAGCAGTTTGAAAAACATTTAAATCCACTATTTCTGAGCAATTTGCGTGAAAGTGTGTCATGTGTGTGAACTCCCTTTTCATCAGTTCGGGTCTGTTGGCCCAATGGCTTAATCATCTGCCTTGATACCAGAGGGTCGCCGGTTCAAATCTCACCTCATGCAGACCTCAACTCAATTGCATTGCACACAACATGACTGTATCAATGAATGACCAATGCCGACAGACGTGAGGAAGCAGATTTTCCATAAGTGAAAACGTTAAGCTTTTTATAAGCCAATGAAAATTGCAGTTTTATGACAATTATTCATCTGCCCCTAAAACATACATGCAGACTCGCATTTGTTTGACACTTTGCAATATTGTAGAAGGTCATTCCAAGTATCACTGAAACCAATCTTACTCCAATTGGTCAAAGGGGGGCGCTATAGCAATTTTTTGAAAATGCAAACTTTAAACAGGCAAAAGTCATGCCTCGTTTGGCCGACAGCCGTTAAACCTGCTTACACATGTGCCTTGACTCATGAGGAACACATGTATCACTTTGACCAGTAAGCTCTGCCCTTAGATTGTCTGCAATTTTGAGCAGTTTGAAAAACATTTAAATCCAGGATTTCTGAGCAATTTGCGTGAAAGTGTGTCATGTGTTTGAACTCCCTTTTCACTAGTTCAGGTGTGTAGGTTCAATAGCTTGATAGCTTAATCATCTGCCTTGAAACCACAGGGTTACCACTCCGGTCGGCCACCAAGGGGCGACTGACTCCCCCGCCACTCAACGGTCCTTCTGGTCGATCGACACGGTCACGACTTTTTTCTGTTCTGGCCCCACAGTGGTGGAATGAACTTCCCACTGATGTCAGGACAGCAGAGTCACTGCCCATCTTTCGCCGCAGGCTGAAAACCCACCTCTTCAGGAAACACTACCCTTCCTCTTTGCCTGGCCTACTTGTTGTTAACTAGTTTAGGAACTATTGTTGTATTGGATTGATTAGCTCGTGCTCATTTGATTTGGCTATTTTATCTCATGTGCTTGAAAGTAGATAGCTGATATATTGCACTTTTACCTTAGCGCTAGGTATACTCTTGGTTGCTTGTTTTTACAGGAAATACACTTAAGACCTCTGGTGATTAGTAGTTTCGTTCCCTACCTATGTTGAATACACTTATTGTAAGTCGCTTTGGATAAAAGCGTCTGCTAAATGACTGTAATGTAATGTAATGTTGCTGGTTCGAATCCCACCTCAGGTAGACTTCATTATAATTGCATTGCACACAACATGACTGTATCAATGAGGAACATATCTATCACTTTGACCAGTAAGCTCCGCCCTTAGATTGTCTGCAATTTTGAGCAGTTTGAAAAACATTTAAATCCAGCATTTCTGAGCAATTTGCGTGAAAGTGTGTCATGTGTGTGAACTCCTTTTTCATCAGTTCGGGTCTGTTGGCCCAATGGCTTAATCATCTGCCTTGATACCACAGGGTCGCTGGTTCAAATCTCACCTCATGCAGACCTCAACTCAATTGCATTGCACACAACATGACTGTATCAATGCATGTGCAATTGTTAAAGATAACGAGAAATGCATACTTGAAAGTAGTTATTTTCAATGTATGACGTAATTCATTTGCCCTTTTGTTTTGTGTTGTTGGATTCTCCTTTCTCACTATCTGATGCTGTCGATTCAATAGCTCCACCAGTAGAGTGTGAGAGTGTCAACAGACACCATCAGGGAGGCCATATCTCTAGCTCAATGAGAAGAGAGGCAGCCTGTGAATCCATAGGTCGCTGGTTCGATCCCTGTCCCCAACAATGCGTTGAGGTGATCATCATTTGGAATTCCCCCTATTCCCATGGATTGGATCCACCCCTCTCACTCATCACCAATCACACCTGCCACATGCACAGTACAATTTTTAGGTACTTTTACTTTACTACTCTACTCTACTGCAATTACAGCAGATGACAGCTTTAGTTACTTGTTACTTTGCAGATGTAATTATTAATACAACACCTACAGTAACCACATACAGCCGATCTACAATGTGACGCGTTATGAGCTTGTATGTATATAATAAGCAACCCATGCTGTATGATAACTTACCACATATGAAATCCAATTCTGTCTATCCAATGGCTCAGTCTGTACTGTGGCCATAGCTGAGTGGTTAGTGAGCCCACCTAGGGAGCCAGAGGCCCTGGTTGCCCCAGGTACGATTCCAGGCCAGGCCAGCGAATGTGTCGATGAAATGAAATTTGTCCCTGAGCAAGACTCTTAACCCCTAATTGCTCACGGGCCCTCATTGGAAACAAGACCGCAAGGACTTTCATGAACGGACCTGGAATTATCCTTATCCTTTACACTGTCTACCCACAAGTCTATAGGTCCCTGGTTCAAACCTCAATTTAACCGGTCCAAATATAATTTACTGAACAAAAATCATGACTTTGTTAATTAATGCATGTTCACTTCTTCTCTCTCGCTCTCTCTCTTACTGCCTCTCTTTCTCACTGCCTCTCTCTCTCTCCCTCTCTCTCTCTCTCTCTCTCTCTCTCCCTCTCTCTCTCTCTTTCTTTTCTCTCTCTCTCTCTCTCTCTCTCTCTCTCTCTCTCTCTCTCTCTCTCTCTCTCTCTCTCTCTCTCTCTCTCTCTCTTTCCTCTCTCTCTCTCTCTCTCTCTCTTTCTCTCTCTCACTCTGTCACTGTCTGTCTGTCTGCCAGTCTGCCACTCTGTCACTGTCTGTCTGTCTGTCTGTCTGTCTGTCTGTCTGCCAGTCTGCCACTCTGTCACTGTCTGTCTGTCTGCCAGTCTGCCACTCTGTCATTGTCTGTCTGTCTGCCAGTCTGCCACTCTGCCACTCTGTCACAGTCTGTCTGTCTGCCAGTCTGCCACTCTGTCACAGTCTGCCAGTCTGCCACTCTGTCACAGTCTGCCAGTCTGCCACTCTGTCACTGTCTGTCTGTCTGCCAGTCTGCCAGTCTGCCACTCTGTCACAGTCTGTCTCAGTGCCAGTCTGCCACTCTGTCACAGTCTGCCAGTCTGCCAGTCTGCCACTCTGTCACAGTCTGCCAGTCTGCCAGTCTGCCACTCTGTCACAGTCTGCCAGTCTGCCACTCTGTCACAGTCTGCCAGTCTGCCAGTCGGCCACTCTGTCACTGTCTGTCTGTCTGTCTGTCTGCCAGTCTGCCAGTCTGCCATAGTCTGTCTGTCTGCCAGTCTGCCAGTCTGCCACAGTCTGTCACAGTCTGCCAGTCTGCCAGTCTGCCACTCTGTCACAGTCTGCCAGTCTGCCAGTCTGCCAATCTGTCACAGTCTGCCAGTCTGCCACTCTGTCACAGTCTGCCAGTCTGCCATTATTCTCGAAACCGCTCATTGCTGCTTGCAGCTATATTTATTAGGTCTCGAGAGCCTGTAAGGCTTCGAACCCTATTACATTCCTTGGCTTTCATTATTCTTCCGCCGTTTTTGCCAGTTCTGGCCTAACCGCCTGGTCACTTTTTATGAAATTCGGCAATATGGTAGAGGGCTATGCCAAACGGCGAAAACCCGAAACTCACAACCATTGGCCAAAGGGTGGCGCTGTAGCACTCAATTGAAATATGCCAACTTTGAACAGGTACAGCTCATGCCCTGTTCGACCTACAGCCATGAAACTTCGATACACACATGCGTCTCCTCATGCCTAACAACTTTCGCTGTTTGACTTTTGACCTCTGACCTTTAGATCTCCCACCATTTCGAATTCTATGAAAAGCAGTAAAAAGCAGTAAAAAAATCACTTCTCCTGGGATTTATGAGCAATCTGTACGAAACTGTATACACATGAACTTTGGACCAATGCCGACAAACGTAACTTAGCGGATTTTCCATAAGTGAAAACGTTAAGCTTTTATAAGCCAATGAAAATTGCAGCTTTTTTTAAATTATTCATCTGCCCCTAACACATACATGCAGACTCACATTTGTTTGACACTTTGCAATATTGTAGAGGGTCCTTCCAAGTATCACTGAAACCAATCTTACTCCAATTGGTCAAAGGGGGGCGCTATAGCAATTTTTTTTAAATGCAAACTTTAAACAGGCAAAAGTCATGCCTCGTTTGGCCGACAGCCGTTAAACCTGCTTACACATGTGCCTTGACTCATGAGGAACACATGTATCACTTTGACCAGTAAGCTCTGCCCTTAGATTGTCTGCAATTTTGAGCAGTTTGAAAAACATTTAAATCCAGGATTTCTGAGCAATTTGCATGAAACTGTGTCAAATACATGTTTGAGGCCCTTTTTCACAGGTTCAGGTGTGTTGGTTCAATAGCTTGATCGCTTAATCATCTGCCTTGAAACCATAGGGTAGCCGGTTCGAATCCCACCTCAGGTAGTCTTAATTATAATTGCATTGCACACAACATGACTATATCAATGAATACATGTGCAATTGTTAAAGATGACGAGAAATGAATACTTGAAAGTAGTTATTTTCAATGTATGACGTACTTCATTCGCGCTTTTGTTTTGTTTTGTTGGATTCTCCCTTTTCACTGTCTAAGGCTGTGTATTGGATAGCTCCACCAGTATGTGTGAGTCTCATGTGCCAAAGGTCCCTGGTTCGAATCCCACTTATTACAGTTCACATTTAAATTGCATTGTACAAAACATGACCCTGTTAATTCAGACATGTGCAATGTTTAGACAATAACACGAAATGCTTTTGAGAGTAGTTGTTTTTTATGTATGACATACTTTCTTGTGAAAATAGACGATCTACAATCTCACACCTTTTTAGATAGCAACGCGTTGTGAGCTTGTAGATCGACTATTTTCCACTAGTTTCCATTCCGAAATATATTGAGCAGTTTGAAAAACATTTAAACCAAGGATTTCTGAGCAATTTGCGTGAAAGTGTGTCATGTGTGTAAACTCCCTTTTCACTAGTACAGGTCTGTTGGCCCAATGGCTTAATCATCTGCCTTGAAACCACAGGGTTCCTGGTTCGAATCCCACGTCATGTAGAATTCATTATAATTGCATTGCACACAACATGACTGTATCAATGAATACATGTGCAATTGTTAACCAGTAAACTCCGCCCTTAGATTGTCTGCAATTTTGAGCAGTTTGAAAAACATTTAAATCCACTATTTCTGAGCAATTTGCGTGAAAGTGTGTCATGTGTGTGAACTCCCTTTTCATCAGTTCGGGTCTGTTGGCCCAATGGCTTAATCATCTGCCTTGATACCAGAGGGTCGCCGGTTCAAATCTCACCTCATGCAGACCTCAACTCAATTGCATTGCACACAACATGACTGTATCAATGAATGACCAATGCCGACAGACGTGAGCAAGCAGATTTTCCATAAGTGAAAACGTTAAGCTTTTTATAAGCCAATGAAAATTGCAGTTTTATGACAATTATTCATCTGCCCCTAAAACATACATGCAGACTCGCATTTGTTTGACACTTTGCAATATTGTAGAAGGTCATTCCAAGTATCACTGAAACCAATCTTACTCCAATTGGTCAAAGGGGGGCGCTATAGCAATTTTTTGAAAATGCAAACTTTAAACAGGCAAAAGTCATGCCTCGTTTGGCCGACAGCCGTTAAACCTGCTTACACATGTGCCTTGACTCATGAGGAACACATGTATCACTTTGACCAGTAAGCTCTGCCCTTAGATTGTCTGCAATTTTGAGCAGTTTGAAAAACATTTAAATCCAGGATTTCTGAGCAATTTGCATGAAACTGTGTCAAATACATGTTTGAGGCCCTTTTTCACAGGTTCAGGTGTGTTGGTTCAATAGCTTGATCGCTTAATCATCTGCCTTGAAACCATAGGGTAGCCGGTTCGAATCCCACCTCAGGTAGACTTAATTATAATTGCATTGCACACAACATGACTATACCAATGAATACATGTGCAATTGTTAAAGATGACGAGAAATGCATACTTGAAAGTAGTTCTTTTCAATGTATGACGTACTTCATTCGCGCTTTTGTTTTGTTTGGTTGGATTCTCCCTTTTCACTGTCTAAGGCTGTGTATTGGATAGCTCCACCAGTAGAGTGTGAGTCTCATGTGCCGAAGGTCCCTGGTTCGAATCCCACTTATTACAGTTCACATTTAAATTGCATTGTACAAAACATGATCCTGTTAATTCAGACAAGTGCAATGTTTAGACAATAACACGAAATGCTTTTGAGAGTAGTTTTTTTTTATGTATGACATACTTTCTTGTGAAAATAGCCGATCTACAATCTCACACCTTTTTAGATAGCAACGCGTTGTGAGCTTGTAGATCGACTATTTTCCACTAGTTTCCATTCCGAAATATATTGAGCAGTTTGAAAAACATTTAAACCAAGGATTTCTGAGCAATTTGCGTGAAAGTGTGTCATGTGTGTGAACTCCCTTTTCACTAGTACAGGTCTGTTGGCCCAATGGCTTAATCATCTGCCTTGAAACCACAGGGTTCCTGGTTTGAATCCCACGTCATGTAGAATTCATTATAATTGCATTGCACACAACATGACTGTATCAATGAATGCATGTGCAATTGTTAACCAGTAAACTCCGCCCTTAGATTGTCTGCAATTTTGAGCAGTTTGAAAAACATTTAAATCCAGTATTTCTGAGCAATTTGCGTGAAAGTGTGTCATGTGTGTGAACTCCCTTTTCATCAGTTCGGGTCTGTTGGCCCAATGGCTTAATCATCTGCCTTGATACCAGAGCGTCGCCGGTTCAAATCTCACCTCATGCAGACCTCAACTCAATTGCATTACACACAACATGACTGTATCAATGAATAAACATGCAATTGTTAAATGAAACGCTTATTGAGAGTACTTGTTTTCAATGTATGATGTACTTCATTAGGTTTCGAGAGCCTATCAGGCTTCGAACCCTATTACATCTCTACACTTTCATTATTATTCTTCCGCCGTTTTTGCCAGTTCTGGCCTAACCGCCTGGTCACTTCTTATGAAATTCGGCAATATGGTAGAGGGCTATGCCAAACGGCGAAAACCCGAAACTCACAACCATTGGCCAAAGGGTGGCGCTGTAGCACTCAATTGAAAATGCCAACTTTGAACAGGTACAGCTCATGCCCTGTTCGACCTACAGCCATGAAACTTCGATACACACATGCGTCTCCTCATGCCTAACAACTTTCACTGTTTGACTTTTGACCTCTGACCTTTAGATCTCCCACCATTTCGAATTCTATGAAAAGCAGTAAAAAGCAGTAAAAATCCTACTCCTCCTGGGATTTATGAGCAATCTGTACGAAACTGTATACACATGAACTTTGGACCAATGCCGACAGACGTAACCAAGCGGATTTTCCATAAGTGAAAACGTTAAGCTTTTATAAGCCAATGAAAATTGCAGCTTTATTTTAATTTTTCATCTGCCCCTAACACATACATGCAGACTCACATTTGTTTGACACTTTGCAATATTGTAGAGGGTCCTTCCAAGTATCACTGAAACCAATCTTACTCCAATTGGTCAAAGGGGGGCGCTATAGCAATTTTTTGAAAATGCAAACTTTAAACAGGCAAAAGTCATGCCTCGTTTGGCCGACAGCCGTTAAACCTGCTTACACATGTGCCTTGACTCATGAGGAACACATGTATCACTTTGACCAGTAAGCTCTGCCCTTAGATTGTCTGCAATTTTGAGCAGTTTGAAAAACATTTAAATCCAGGATTTCTGAGCAATTTGCGTGAAAGTGTGTCATGTGTTTGAACTCCCTTTTCACTAGTTCAGGTGTGTAGGTTCAATAGCTTGATAGCTTAATCATCTGCCTTGAAACCACAGGGTTGCTGGTTCGAATCCCACCTCAGGTAGACTTCATTATAATTGCATTGCACACAACATGACTGTATCAATGAGGAACATATCTATCACTTTGACCAGTAAGCTCCGCCCTTAGATTGTCTGCAATTTTGAGCAGTTTGAAAAACATTTAAATCCAGCATTTCTGAGCAATTTGCGTGAAAGTGTGTCATGTGTGTGAACTCCTTTTTCATCAGTTCGGGTCTGTTGGCCCAATGGCTTAATCATCTGCCTTGATACCACAGGGTCGCTGGTTCAAATCTCACCTCATGCAGACCTCAACTCAATTGCATTGCACACAACATGACTGTATCAATGCATGTGCAATTGTTAAAGATAACGAGAAATGCATACTTGAAAGTAGTTATTTTCAATGTATGACGTAATTCATTTGCCCTTTTGTTTTGTGTTGTTGGATTCTCCTTTCTCACTATCTGATGCTGTCGATTCAATAGCTCCACCAGTAGAGTGTGAGAGTGTCAACAGACACCATCAGGGAGGCCATATCTCTAGCTCAATGAGAAGAGAGGCAGCCTGTGAATCCATAGGTCGCTGGTTCGATCCCTGTCCCCAACAATGCGTTGAGGTGATCATCATTTGGAATTCCCCCTATTCCCATGGATTGGATCCACCCCTCTCACTCATCACCAATCACACCTGCCACATGCACAGTACAATTTTTAGGTACTTTTACTTTACTACTCTACTCTACTGCAATTACAGCAGATGACAGCTTTAGTTACTTGTTACTTTGCAGATGTAATTATTAATACAACACCTACAGTAACCACATACAGCCGATCTACAATGTGACGCGTTATGAGCTTGTATGTATATAATAAGCAACCCATGCTGTATGATAACTTACCACATATGAAATCCAATTCTGTCTATCCAATGGCTCAGTCTGTACTGTGGCCATAGCTGAGTGGTTAGTGAGCCCACCTAGGGAGCCAGAGGCCCTAGTTGCCCCAGGTACGATTCCAGGCCAGGCCAGCAAATGTGTCGATGAAATGAAATTTGTCCCTGAGCAAGACTCTTAACCCCTAATTGCTCACAGGCCCTCATTGGAAACAAGACCGCAAGGACTTTCATGAACGGACCTGGAATTATCCTTATCCTTTACACTGTCTACCCACAAGTCTATAGGTCCCTGGTTCAAACCTCAATTTAACCGGTCCAAATATAATTTACTGAACAAAAATCATGACTTTGTTAATTAATGCATGTTCACTTCTTCTCTCTCGCTCTCTCTCTTACTGCCTCTCTTTCTCACTGCCTCTCTCTCTCTCCCTCTCTCTCTCTCTCTCTCTCTCTCCCTCTCTCTCTCTCTTTCTTTTCTCTCTCTCTCTCTCTCTCTCTCTCTCTCTCTCTCTCTCTCTCTCTCTTTCCTCTCTCTCTCTCTCTCTCTCTCTTTCTCTCTCTCACTCTGTCACTGTCTGTCTGTCTGCCAGTCTGCCACTCTGTCACTGTCTGTCTGTCTGTCTGTCTGTCTGTCTGTCTGTCTGTCTGCCACTCTGTCACTGTCTGTCTGTCTGCCAGTCTGCCACTCTGTCATTGTCTGTCTGTCTGCCAGTCTGCCACTCTGCCACTCTGTCACAGTCTGTCTGTCTGCCAGTCTGCCACTCTGTCACAGTCTGCCAGTCTGCCACTCTGTCACAGTCTGCCAGTCTGCCACTCTGTCACTGTCTGTCTGTCTGCCAGTCTGCCAGTCTGCCACTCTGTCACAGTCTGTCTCAGTGCCAGTCTGCCACTCTGTCACAGTCTGCCAGTCTGCCAGTCTGCCACTCTGTCACAGTCTGCCAGTCTGCCAGTCTGCCACTCTGTCACAGTCTGCCAGTCTGCCACTCTGTCACAGTCTGCCAGTCTGCCAGTCGGCCACTCTGTCACTGTCTGTCTGTCTGTCTGTCTGCCAGTCTGCCAGTCTGCCACAGTCTGTCTGTCTGCCAGTCTGCCAGTCTGCCACAGTCTGTCACAGTCTGCCAGTCTGCCAGTCTGCCACTCTGTCACAGTCTGCCAGTCTGCCAGTCTGCCAATCTGTCACAGTCTGCCAGTCTGCCACTCTGTCACAGTCTGCCAGTCTGCCATTATTCTCGAAACCGCTCATTGCTGCTTGCAGCTATATTTATTATTATTCTTCCGCCGTTTTTGCCAGTTCTGGCCTAACCGCCTGGTCACTTCTTATGAAATTCGGCAATATGGTAGAGGGCTATGCCAAACGGCGAAAACCCGAAACTCACAACCATTGGCCAAAGGGTGGCGCTGTAGCACTCAATTGAACATGCCAACTTTGAACAGGTACAGCTCATGCCCTGTTCGACCTACAGCCATGAAACTTCGATACACACATGCGTCTCCTCATGCCTAACAACTTTCGCTGTTTGACTTTTGACCTCTGACCTTTAGATCTCCCACCATTTCGAATTCTATGAAAAGCAGTAAAAAGCAGTAAAAAAATCACTTCTCCTGGGATTTATGAGCAATCTGTACGAAACTGTATACACATGAACTTTGGACCAATGCCGACAAACGTAACTTAGCGGATTTTCCATAAGTGAAAACGTTAAGCTTTTATAAGCCAATGAAAATTGCAGCTTTTTTTAAATTATTCATCTGCCCCTAACACATACATGCAGACTCACATTTGTTTGACACTTTGCAATATTGTAGAGGGTCCTTCCAAGTATCACTGAAACCAATCTTACTCCAATTGGTCAAAGGGGGGCGCTATAGCAATTTTTTGAAAATGCAAACTTTAAACAGGCAAAAGTCATGCCTCGTTTGGCCGACAGCCGTTAAACCTGCTTACACATGTGCCTTGACTCATGAGGAACACATGTATCACTTTGACCAGTAAGCTCTGCCCTTAGATTGTCTGCAATTTTGAGCAGTTTGAAAAACATTTAAATCCAGGATTTCTGAGCAATTTGCATGAAACTGTGTCAAATACATGTTTTAGGCCCTTTTTCACAGGTTCAGGTGTGTTGGTTCAATAGCTTGATCGCTTAATCATCTGCCTTGAAACCATAGGGTAGCCGGTTCGAATCCCACCTCAGGTAGACTTAATTATAATTGCATTGCACACAACATGACTATACCAATGAATACATGTGCAATTGTTAAAGATGACGAGAAATGCATACTTGAAAGTAGTTCTTTTCAATGTATGACGTACTTCATTCGCGCTTTTGTTTTGTTTTGTTGGATTCTCCCTTTTCACTGTCTAAGGCTGTGTATTGGATAGCTCCACCAGTAGAGTGTGAGTCTCATGTGCCGAAGGTCCCTGGTTCGAATCCCACTTATTACAGTTCACATTTAAATTGCATTGTACAAAACATGACCCTGTTAATTCAGACAAGTGCAATGTTTAGACAATAACACGAAATGCTTTTGAGAGTAGTTTTTTTTTATGTATGACATACTTTCTTGTGAAAATAGCCGATCTACAATCTCACACCTTTTTAGATAGCAACGCGTTGTGAGCTTGTAGATCGACTATTTTCCACTAGTTTCCATTCCGAAATATATTGAGCAGTTTGAAAAACATTTAAACCAAGGATTTCTGAGCAATTTGCGTGAAAGTGTGTCATGTGTGTGAACTCCCTTTTCACTAGTACAGGTCTGTTGGCCCAATGGCTTAATCATCTACCTTGAAACCACAGGGTTCCTGGTTCGAATCCCACGTCATGTAGAATTCATTATAATTGCATTGCACACAACATGACTGTATCAATGAATGCATGTGCAATTGTTAACCAGTAAACTCCGCCCTTAGATTGTCTGCAATTTTGAGCAGTTTGAAAAACATTTAAATCCAGTATTTCTGAGCAATTTGCGTGAAAGTGTGTCATGTGTGTGAACTCCCTTTTCATCAGTTCGGGTCTGTTGGCCCAATGGCTTAATCATCTGCCTTGATACCAGAGCGTCGCCGGTTCAAATCTCACCTCATGCAGACCTCAACTCAATTGCATTACACACAACATGACTGTATCAATGAATAAACATGCAATTGTTAAATGAAACGCTTATTGAGAGTACTTGTTTTCAATGTATGATGTACTTCATTCCCTCTTTTGTTTTGTTTTGTTTTGTTGGATTCTCCCTTCTCACTGACCAAGGCTGTGGATTGAATAGCTTGATCAATACAGTGTTAGTCTCATGTGCCAAAGGTCCACGGCTCAAACCCCACTTGTCACAGTTTACATTTAAATTGCATTATGCAAAACATGACCCTGTTAATTCAGACATGTGCACTTTGCTCTCTCTCTCTCTCTCTCTCTCTCTCTCTCTCTCTCTTTCTCTCTCTCTCTCTCTCTTTCTCTCTCTCTCTCTCTCTCTCTCTCTCTCACTCTGTCACAGTCTGCCACTCTGTCACTGTCTGTCTGTCTGTCTGCCAGTCTGCCAGTCTGCCACAGTCTGTCTGTCTGCCAGTCTGCCACAGTCTGTCACAGTCTGCCAGTCTGCCAGTCTGCCACTCTGTCACAGTCTGCCAGTCTGCCACTCTGTCAAAGTCTGCCAGTCTGCCAGTCTGCCAGTCTGCCAGTCTGCCACTCTGTCAAAGTCTGCCAGTCTGCCAGTCTGCCACTCTTGTCACAGTCTGCCAGTCTGCCATTATTCTCGAAACCGCTAATTGCTGCTTGCAGCTATATTTATTATTATTATTCTTCCGCCGTTTTTGCCAGTTCTGGCCTAACCGCCTGGTCACTTCTTATGAAATTCGGCAATATGGTAGAGGGCTATGCCAAACGGCGAAAACCCGAAACTCACAACCATTGGCCAAAGGGTGGCGCTGTAGCACTCAATTGAACATGCCAACTTTGAACAGGTACAGCTCATGCCCTGTTCGACCTACAGCCATGAAACTTTGATACACACATGCGTCTCCTCATGCCTAACAACTTTCGCTGTTTGACTTTTGACCTCTGACCTTTAGATCTCCCACCATTTCGAATTCTATGAAAAGCAGTAAAAAGCAGTAAAAAGCCTACTCCTCCTGGGATTTATGAGCAATCTGTACGAAACTGTATACACATGAACTTTGGACCAATGCCGACAAACGTAACTTAGCGGATTTTCCATAAGTGAAAACGTTAAGCTTTTATAAGCCAATGAAAATTGCAGCTTTTTTTAAATTATTCATCTGCCCCTAACACATACATGCAGACTCACATTTGTTTGACACTTTGCAATATTGTAGAGGGTCCTTCCAAGTATCACTGAAACCAATCTTACTCCAATTGGTCAAAGGGGGGCGCTATAGCAATTTTTTGAAAATGCAAACTTTAAACAGGCAAAAGTCATGCCTCGTTTGGCCGACAGCCGTTAAACCTGCTTACACATGTGCCTTGACTCATGAGGAACACATGTATCACTTTGACCAGTAAGCTCTGCCCTTAGATTGTCTGCAATTTTGAGCAGTTTGAAAAACATTTAAATCCAGGATTTCTGAGCAATTTGCATGAAACTGTGTCAAATACATGTTTGAGGCCCTTTTTCACAGGTTCAGGTGTGTTGGTTCAATAGCTTGATCGCTTAATCATCTGCCTTGAAACCATAGGGTAGCCGGTTGGAATCCCACCTCAGGTAGTCTTAATTATAATTGCATTGCACACAACATGACTATATCAATGAATACATGTGCAATTGTTAAAGATGACGAGAAATGAATACTTGAAAGTAGTTATTTTCAATGTATGACGTACTTCATTCGCGCTTTTGTTTTGTTTTGTTGGATTCTCCCTTTTCACTGTCTAAGGCTGTGTATTGGATAGCTCCACCAGTATGTGTGAGTCTCATGTGCCAAAGGTCCCTGGTTCGAATCCCACTTATTACAGTTCACATTTAAATTGCATTGTACAAAACATGACCCTGTTAATTCAGACATGTGCAATGTTTAGACAATAACATGAAATGCTTTTGAGAGTAGTTGTTTTTTATGTATGACATACTTTCTTGTGAAAATAGACGATCTACAATCTCACACCTTTTTAGATAGCAACGCGTTGTGAGCTTGTAGATCGACTATTTTCCACTAGTTTCCATTCCGAAATATATTGAGCAGTTTGAAAAACATTTAAACCAAGGATTTCTGAGCAATTTGCGTGAAAGTGTGTCATGTGTGTAAACTCCCTTTTCACTAGTACAGGTCTGTTGGCCCAATGGCTTAATCATCTGCCTTGAAACCACAGGGTTCCTGGTTCGAATCCCACGTCATGTAGAATTCATTATAATTGCATTGCACACAACATGACTGTATCAATGAATACATGTGCAATTGTTAACCAGTAAACTCCGCCCTTAGATTGTCTGCAATTTTGAGCAGTTTGAAAAACATTTAAATCCACTATTTCTGAGCAATTTGCGTGAAAGTGTGTCATGTGTGTGAACTCCCTTTTCATCAGTTCGGGTCTGTTGGCCCAATGGCTTAATCATCTGCCTTGATACCAGAGGGTCGCCGGTTCAAATCTCACCTCATGCAGACCTCAACTCAATTGCATTGCACACAACATGACTGTATCAATGAATGACCAATGCCGACAGACGTGAGCAAGCAGATTTTCCATAAGTGAAAACGTTAAGCTTTTTATAAGCCAATGAAAATTGCAGTTTTATGACAATTATTCATCTGCCCCTAAAACATACATGCAGACTCGCATTTGTTTGACACTTTGCAATATTGTAGAAGGTCATTCCAAGTATCACTGAAACCAATCTTACTCCAATTGGTCAAAGGGGGGCGCTATAGCAATTTTTTGAAAATGCAAACTTTAAACAGGCAAAAGTCATGCCTCGTTTGGCCGACAGCCGTTAAACCTGCTTACACATGTGCCTTGACTCATGAGGAACACATGTATCACTTTGACCAGTAAGCTCTGCCCTTAGATTGTCTGCAATTTTGAGCAGTTTGAAAAACATTTAAATCCAGGATTTCTGAGCAATTTGCGTGAAAGTGTGTCATGTGTTTGAACTCCCTTTTCACTAGTTCAGGTGTGTAGGTTCAATAGCTTGATAGCTTAATCATCTGCCTTGAAACCACAGGGTTGCTGGTTCAAATCCCACCTCAGGTAGACTTCATTATAATTGCATTGCACACAACATGACTGTATCAATGAGGAACATATCTATCACTTTGACCAGTAAGCTCCGCCCTTAGATTGTCTGCAATTTTGAGCAGTTTGAAAAACATTTAAATCCAGCATTTCTGAGCAATTTGCGTGAAAGTGTGTCATGTGTGTGAACTCCTTTTTCATTAGTTCGGGTCTGTTGGCCCAATGGCTTAATCATCTGCCTTGATACCACAGGGTCGCTGGTTCAAATCTCACCTCATGCAGACCTCAACTCAATTGCATTGCACACAACATGACTGTATCAATGCATGTGCAATTGTTAAAGATAACGAGAAATGCATACTTGAAAGTAGTTATTTTCAATGTATGACGTAATTCATTTGCCCTTTTGTTTTGTGTTGTTGGATTCTCCTTTCTCACTATCTGATGCTGTCGATTCAATAGCTCCACCAGTAGAGTGTGAGAGTGTCAACAGACACCATCAGGGAGGCCATATCTCTAGCTCAATGAGAAGAGAGGCAGCCTGTGAATCCATAGGTCGCTGGTTCGATCCCTGTCCCCAACAATGCGTTGAGGTGATCATCATTTGGAATTCCCCTATTCCCATGGATTGGATCCACCCCTCTCACTCATCACCAATCACACCTGCCACATGCACAGTACAATTTTTAGGTACTTTTACTTTACTACTCTACTCTACTGCAATTACAGCAGATGACAGCTTTAGTTACTTGTTACTTTGCAGATGTAATTATTAATACAACACCTACAGTAACCACATACAGCCGATCTACAATGTGACGCGTTATGAGCTTGTATGTATATAATAAGCAACCCATGCTGTATGATAACTTACCACATATGAAATCCAATTCTGTCTATCCAATGGCTCAGTCTGTACTGTGGCCATAGCTGAGTGGTTAGTGAGCCCACCTAGGGAGCCAGAGGCCCTCGTTGCCCCAGGTACGATTCCAGGCCAGGCCAGCAAATGTGTCGATGAAATGAAATTTGTCCCTGAGCAAGACTCTTAACCCCTAATTGCTCACAGGCCCTCATTGGAAACAAGACCGCAAGGACTTTCATGAACGGACCTGGAATTATCCTTATCCTTTACACTGTCTACCCACAAGTCTATAGGTCCCTGGTTCAAACCTCAATTTAACCGGTCCAAATATAATTTACTGAACAAAAATCATGACTTTGTTAATTAATGCATGTTCACTTCTTCTCTCTCGCTCTCTCTCTTACTGCCTCTCTTTCTCACTGCCTCTCTCTCTCTCTCCCTCTCTCTCTCTCTCTCTCTCTCTCTCTCTTTCTTTTCTCTCTCTCTCTCTCTCTCTCTCTCTCTCTCTCTCTCTCTCTCTCTCTCTCTCTCTCTCTCTCTCTCTCCCCTTCTCTCTCTCTCTCCCTCCCCCTCTCCCTCTCCCTCTCTCTCTCTCTCTCTCTCTCTGTCACTGTCTGTCTGTCTGCCAGTCTGCCACTCTGTCACTGTCTGTCTGTCTGCCAGTCTGCCACTCTGTCACTGTCTGTCTGTCTGTCTGTCTGCCAGTCTGCCAGTCTGCCACTCTGTCACTCTGTCACAGTCTGTCTGTCTGCCAGTCTGCCACTCTGTCACTGTCTGTCTGTCTGCCAGTCTGCCACTCTGTCACTGTCTGTCTGTCTGCCAGTCTGCCACTCTGTCACTGTCTGTCTGTCTGCCAGTCTGCCACTCTGTCACTGTCTGTCTGTCTGCCAGTCTGCCAGTCTGCCACAGTCTGTCTGTCTGCCAGTCTGCCACTCTGTCACTGTCTGTCTGTCTGCCACTCTGCCACTCTGTCACAGTCTGTCTGTTTGTCTGTCTGCCACTCTGTCACAGTCTGCCAGTCTGCCAGTCTGTCACAGTCTGCCAGTCTGCCACTCTGTCACTGTCTGTCTGTCTGCCAGTCTGCCAGTCTGCCACAGTCTGTCTGTCTGCCAGTCTGCCAGTCTGCCACAGTCTGTCACAGTCTGCCAGTCTGCCAGTCTGCCACTCTGTCACAGTCTGCCACTCTGTCAAAGTCTGCCAGTCTGCCAGTCTGCCACTCTGTCACAGTCTGCCAGTCTGCCATTATTCTCGAAACCGCTCATTGCTGCTTGCAGCTATATTTATTATTATTATTATTGATAGTGGGTCATTGAAAGGACTTA
>NW_028155733.1:0-21839 GCF_963454915.1 Gymnoscopelus microlampas | reverse complement strand
GGCGTGCGTGGGGTGGGTATTTGGGGCGTGGGGGTGGGTATTTGGGGCGTGCGTGGGGTGGGTATTTGGGGCGTGCGTGGGGCTGGGTATTTGGGGCGTGCGTGGGGTGGGTATTTGGGGGCGTGGGGTGGGTATTTGGGGCGTGCGTGGGGTGGGTATTTGGGGCGTGCGTTGGGTGTGGGTATTTGGGGCGTGCGTGGGGTGGGTATTTGGGGCGTGCGTGGGGGTGGGTATTTGGGGCGTGGGGTGGGTATTTGGGGCGTGCGTGGGGTGGGTATTTGGGGCGTGCGTGGGGTGGGTATTTGGGGCGTGCGTGGGGTGGGTATTTTTGGGGCGTGCGTGGGGTGGGTATTTGGGGCGTGCGGTGGGGTGGGTATTTGGGGCGTGGGGGTGGGTATTTGGGGCGTGCGTGGGGTGGGTATTTGGGGCGTGCGTGGGTGTTGGGGTGGGTATTTGGGGGCGTGGGGTGGGTATTTGGGGCGTGCGTGGGGTGGGTATTTGGGGCGTGCGTGGGGTGGGTATTTGGGGCGTGCGTGGGGTGGGTATTTGGGGCGTGCGTGGGGTGGGTATTTGGGGCGTGCGGGTGGGTATTTGGGGCGTGCGTGGGGTGGGTATTTGGGGCGTGCGTGGGGTGGGTATTTGGGGCGTGGGGTGGGTATTTGGGGCGTGCGTTGGGTGGGTATTTGGGGCGTGCGTGGGGTGGGTATTTGGGGCGTGCGTGGGGTGGGTATTTGGGGCGTGCGTGGGGTGGGTATTTGGGGCGTGGGGTGGGTATTTGGGGCGTGCGTGGGGTGGGTATTTGGGGCGTGCGTGGGGTGGGTATTTGGGGCGTGCGTGGGGTGGGTATTTGGGGCGTGCGTGGGGTGGGTATTTGGGGCGTGGGGTGGGTATTTGGGGCGTGCGTGGGGTGGGTATATGGGGAGTGCGTGGGGTGGGTATTTGGGGCGTGCGTGGGGTGGGTATTTGGGGCGTGCGTGGGGTGGGTATTTGGGGCGTGGGGTGGGTATTTGGGGCGTGCGTGGGGTGGGTATTTGGGGCGTGCGTGGGGTGGGTATTTGGGGCGTGCGTGGGGTGGGTATTTGGGGCGTGGGGTGGGTATTTGGGGCGTGCGTGGGGTGGGTATTTGGGGCGTGCGTGGGGTGGGTATTTGGGGCGTGCGTGGGGTGGGTATTTGGGGCGTGGGGTGGGTATTTGGGGCGTGCGTGGGGTGGGTATTTGGGGAGTGCGTGGGGTGGGTATTTGGGGCGTGCGTGGGGTGGGTATTTGGGGCGTGCGTGGGGTGGGTATTTGGGGGCGTGGGGTGGGTATTTGGGGCGTGCGTGGGGTGGGTATTTGGGGCGTGCGTGGGGTGGGTATTTGGGGCGTGCGTGGGGTGGGTATTTGGGGCGTGGGGTGGGTATTTGGGGCGTGCGTGGGTGGGTATTTGGGGCGTGCGTGGGGTGGGTATTTGGGGCGTGCGTGGGGTGGGTATTTGGGGCGTGCGTGGGGTGGGTATTTGGGGCGTGCGTGGGGTGGGTATTTGGGGCGTGCGTGGGGTGGGTATTTGGGGCGTGCGTGGGGTGGGTATTTGGGGCGTGCGTGGGGTGGGTATTTGGGGCGTGCGTGGGGTGGGTATTTGGGGCGTGCGTGGGGTGGGTATTTGGGGCGTGCGTGGGGTGGGTATTTGGGGCGTGCGTGGGGTGGGTATTTGGGGCCGTGGCGTGGGGTGGGTATTTGGGGCGTGCGTGGGGTGGGTATTTGGGGCGTGCGTGGGGTGGGTATTTGGGGCGTGCGTGGGGTGGGTATTTGGGGCGTGCGTGGGGTGGGTATTTGGGGCGTGCGTGGGGTGGGTATTTGGGGCGTGCGTGGGGTGGGTATTTGGGGCGTGCGTGGGGTGGGTATTTGGGGCGTGCGTGGGGTGGGTATTTGGGGCGTGGGGTGGGTATTTGGGGCGTGCGTGGGGTGGGTATTTGGGGCGTGCGTGGGGTGGGTATTTGGGGCGTGCGTGGGGTGGGTATTTGGGGCGTGCGTGGGGTGGGTATTTGGGGCGTGGGGTGGGTATTTGGGGCGTGCGTGGGGTGGGTATTTGGGGCGTGCGTGGGGTGGGTATTTGGGGCGTGCGTGGGGTGGGTATTTGGGGCGTGGGGTGGGTATTTGGGGCGTGCGTGGGGTGGGTATTTGGGGCGTGCGTGGGGTGGGTATTTGGGGCGTGCGTGGGGTGGGTATTTGGGGCGTGGGGTGGGTATTTGGGGCGTGCGTGGGGTGGGTATTTGGGGCGTGCGTGGGGTGGGTATTTGGGGCGTGGGGTGGGTATTTGGGGCGTGCGTGGGGTGGGTATTTGGGGCGTGCGTGGGGTGGGTATTTGGGGCGTGCGTGGGGTGGGTATTTGGGGCGTGGGGGTGGGTATTTGGGGCGTGCGTGGGGTGGGTATTTGGGGCGTGCGTGGGGTGGGTATTTGGGGCGTGCGTGGGGTGGGTATTTGGGGCGTGCGTGGGGTGGGTATTTGGGGGGCGTGCGTTTGGGTGGGTATTTGGGGCGTGCGTGGGGTGGGTATTTGGGGCGTGCGTGGGGTGGGTATTTGGGGCGTGCGTGGGGTGGGTATTTGGGGCGTGCGTGGGGTGGGTATTTGGGGCGTGGGGTGGGTATTTGGGGCGTGCGTGGGGTGGGTATTTGGGGCGTGCGTGGGGTGGGTATTTGGGGCGTGCGTGGGGTGGGTATTTGGGGCGTGGGGTGGGTATTTGTGGCGTGCGTGGGGTGGGTATTTGGGGCGTGCGTGGGGTGGGTATTTGGGGCGTGCGTGGGGTGGGTATTTGGGGCGTGCGTGGGGTGGGTATTTGGGGCGTGGGGTGGGTATTTGGGGCGTGCGTGGGGTGGGTATTTGGGGCGTGCGTGGGGTGGGTATTTGGGGCGTGCGTGGGGTGGGTATTTGGGGCGTGCGTGGGGTGGGTATTTGGGGCGTGCGTGGGGTGGGTATTTGGGGCGTGCGTGGGGTGGGTATTTGGGGCGTGGGGTGGGTATTTGGGGCGTGCGTGGGGTGGGTATTTGGGGCGTGCGTGGGGTGGGTATTTGGGGCGTGCGTGGGGTGGGTATTTGGGGCGTGGGGTGGGTATTTGGGGCGTGCGTGGGGTGGGTATTTGGGGCGTGCGTGGGGTGGGTATTTGGGGCGTGCGTGGGGTGGGTATTTGGGGCGTGCGTGGGGTGGGTATTTGGGGCGTGCGTGGGGTGGGTATTTGGGGCGTGCGTGGGGTGGGTATTTGGGGCGTGCGTGGGGTGGGTATTTGGGGCGTGCGTGGGGTGGGTATTTGGGGCGTGGGGTGGGTATTTGGGGCGTGCGTGGGGTGGGTATTTGGGGCGTGCGTGGGGTGGGTATTTGGGGCGTGCGTGGGGTGGGTATTTGGGGCGTGCGTGGGGTGGGTATTTGGGGCGTGCGTGGGGTGGGTATTTGGGGCGTGTGGGGTGGGTATTTGGGGCGTGCGTGGGGTGGGTATTTGGGGCGTGCGTGGGGTGGGTATTTGGGGCGTGCGTGGGGTGGGTATTTGGGGCGTGCGTGGGGTGGGTATTTGGGGCGTGCGTGGGGTGGGTATTTGGGGCGTGCGTGGGGTGGGTATTTGGGGCGTGGGGTGGGTATTTGGGGCGTGCGTGGGGTGGGTATTTGGGGCGTGCGTGGGGTGGGTATTTGGGGCGTGCGTGGGGTGGGTATTTGGGCGTGGGGTGGGTATTTGGGGCGTGCGTGGGGTGGGTATTTGGGGCGTGCGTGGGGTGGGTATTTGGGGCGTGCGTGGGGTGGGTATTTGGGGCGTGGGGTGGGTATTTGGGGCGTGCGTGGGGTGGGTATTTGGGGCGTGCGTGGGGTGGGTATTTGGGGCGTGCGTGGGGTGGGTATTTGGGGCGTGCGTGGGGTGGGTATTTGGGGCGTGGGGTGGGTATTTGGGGCGTGCGTGGGGTGGGTATATGGGGAGTGCGTGGGGTGGGTATTTGGGGCGTGCGTGGGGTGGGTATTTGGGGCGTGCGTGGGGTGGGTATTTGGGGCGTGGGGTGGGTATTTGGGGCGTGCGTGGGGTGGGTATTTGGGGCGTGCGTGGGGTGGGTATTTGGGGCGTGCGTGGGGTGGGTATTTGGGGCGTGGGGTGGGTATTTGGGGCGTGCGTGGGGTGGGTATTTGGGGCGTGCGTGGGGTGGGTATTTGGGGCGTGCGTGGGGTGGGTATTTGGGGCGTGCGTGGGGTGGGTATTTGGGGCGTGGGGTGGGTATTTGGGGCGTGCGTGGGGTGGGTATTTGGGGCGTGCGTGGGGTGGGTATTTGGGGCGTGCGTGGGGTGGGTATTTGGGGCGTGCGTGGGGTGGGTATTTGGGGCGTGGGGTGGGTATTTGGGGCGTGCGTGGGGTGGGTATTTGGGGCGTGCGTGGGGTGGGTATTTGGGGCGTGGGGTGGGTATTTGGGGCGTGCGTGGGGTGGGTATTTGGGGCGTGCGTGGGGTGGGTATTTGGGGCGTGCGTGGGGTGGGTATTTGGGGCGTGCGTGGGGTGGGTATTTGGGGCGTGCGTGGGGTGGGTATTTGGGGCGTGCGTGGGGTGGGTATTTGGGGCGTGCGTGGGGTGGGTATTTGGGGCGTGCGTGGGGTGGGTATTTGGGGCGTGCGTGGGGTGGGTATTTGGGGCGTGCGTGGGGTGGGTATTTGGGGCGTGCGTGGGGTGGGTATTTGGGGCGTGGGGTGGGTATTTGGGGCGTGCGTGGGGTGGGTATTTGGGGCGTGCGTGGGGTGGGTATTTGGGGCGTGCGTGGGGTGGGTATTTGGGGCGTGGGGTGGGTATTTGGGGCGTGCGTGGGTGGGTATTTGGGGCGTGCGTGGGGTGGGTATTTGGGGCGTGCGTGGGGTGGGTATTTGGGGCGTGCGTGGGGTGGGTATTTGGGTGCGTGGGGTGGGTATTTGGGGCGTGCGTGGGGTGGGTATTTGGGGCGTGCGTGGGGTGGGTATTTGGGGCGTGCGTGGGGTGGGTATTTGGGGCGTGCGTGGGGTGGGTATTTGGGGCGTGGGGTGGGTATTTGGGGCGTGCGTGGGGTGGGTATTTGGGGCGTGCGTGGGGTGGGTATTTGGGGCGTGCGTGGGGTGGGTATTTGGGGCGTGCGTGGGGTGGGTATTTGGGGCGTGGGGTGGGTATTTGGGGCGTGCGTGGGGTGGGTATTTGGGGCGTGCGTGGGATGGGTATTTGGGGCGTGCGTGGGGTGGGTATTTGGGGCGTGGGGTGGGTATTTGGGGCGTGCGTGGGGTGGGTATTTGGGGCGTGCGTGGGTGGGTATTTGGGGCGTGCGTGGGGTGGGTATTTGGGGCGTGCGTGGGGTGGGTATTTGGGGCGTGGGGTGGGTATTTGGGGCGTGCGTGGGGTGGGTATTTGGGGCGTGCGTGGGGTGGGTATTTGGGGCGTGCGTGGGGTGGGTATTTGGGGCGTGCGTGGGTGGGTATTTGGGGCGTGGGGTGGGTATTTGGGGCGTGCGTGGGGTGGGTATTTGGGGCGTGCGTGGGGTGGGTATTTGGGGCGTGCGTGGGGTGGGTATTTGGGGGGCGTGGGGTGGGTATTTGGGGCGTGCGTGGGGTGGGTATTTGGGGCGTGCGTGGGGTGGGTATTTGGGGCGTGCGTGGGGTGGGTATTTGGGGCGTGGGGTGGGTATTTGGGGCGTGCGTGGGGTGGGTATTTGGGGCGTGCGTGGGGTGGGTATTTGGGGCGTGCGTGGGGTGGGTATTTGGGGCGTGCGTGGGGTGGGTATTTGGGGCGTGGGGTGGGTATTTGGGGCGTGCGTGGGGTGGGTATTTGGGGCGTGCGTGGGGTGGGTATTTGGGGCGTGCGTGGGGTGGGTATTTGGGGCGTGGGGTGGGTATTTGGGGCGTGCGTGGGGTGGGTATTTGGGGCGTGCGTGGGGTGGGTATTTGGGGCGTGCGTGGGGTGGGTATTTGGGGCGTGGGGTGGGTATTTGGGGCGTGCGTGGGGTGGGTATTTGGGGCGTGCGTGGGGTGGGTATTTGGGGCGTGCGTGGGGTGGGTATTTGGGGCGTGCGTGGGGTGGGTATTTGGGGCGTGGGGTGGGTATTTGGGGCGTGCGTGGGGTGGGTATTTGGGGCGTGCGTGGGGTGGGTATTTGGGGCGTGCGTGGGGTGGGTATTTGGGGCGTGGGGTGGGTATTTGGGGCGTGCGTGGGGTGGGTATTTGGGGCGTGCGTGGGGTGGGTATTTGGGGCGTGCGTGGGGTGGGTATTTGGGGCGTGGGGTGGGTATTTGGGGCGTGCGTGGGGTGGGTATTTGGGGCGTGCGTGGGGTGGGTATTTGGGGCGTGGGGTGGGTATTTGGGGCGTGCGTGGGGTGGGTATTTGGGGCGTGCGTGGGGTGGGTATTTGGGGCGTGGGGTGGGTATTTGGGGCGTGCGTGGGGTGGGTATTTGGGGCGTGCGTGGGGTGGGTATTTGGGGCGTGCGTGGGGTGGGTATTTGGGGCGTGGGGTGGGTATTTGGGGCGTGCGTGGGGTGGGTATTTGGGGCGTGCGTGGGGTGGGTATTTGGGGCGTGCGTGGGGTGGGTATTTGGGGCGTGCGTGGGGTGGGTATTTGGGGCGTGCGTGGGGTGGGTATTTGGGGCGTGGGGTGGGTATTTGGGGCGTGCGTGGGGTGGGTATTTGGGGCGTGCGTGGGGTGGGTATTTGGGGCGTGCGTGGGGTGGGTGGGTATTTGGGGCGTGGGGTGGGTATTTGGGGCGTGCGTGGGGTGGGTATTTGGGGCGTGCGTGGGGTGGGTATTTGGGGCGTGCGTGGGGTGGGTATTTGGGGTTGCGTGGGGTGGGTATTTGGGGCGTGCGTGGGGTGGGTATTTGGGGCGTGCGTGGGGTGGGTATTTGGGGCGTGCGTGGGGTGGGTATTTGGGGCGTGCGTGGGGTGGGTATTTGGGGCGTGGGGTGGGTATTTGGGGCGTGCGTGGGGTGGGTATTTGGGGCGTGCGTGGGGTGGGTATTTGGGGCGTGCGTGGGGTGGGTATTTGGGGCGTGCGTGGGGTGGGTATTTGGGGCGTGGGGTGGGTATTTGGGGCGTGCGTGGGGTGGGTATTTGGGGCGTGCGTGGGGTGGGTATTTGGGGCGTGCGTGGGGTGGGTATTTGGGGCGTGGGGTGGGTATTTGGGGCGTGCGTGGGGTGGGTATTTGGGGCGTGCGTGGGGTGGGTATTTGGGGCGTGCGTGGGGTGGGTATTTGGGGCGTGGGGTGGGTATTTGGGGCGTGCGTGGGGTGGGTATTTGGGGCGTGCGTGGGGTGGGTATTTGGGGCGTGCGTGGGGTGGGTATTTGGGGCGTGCGTGGGGTGGGTATTTGGGGCGTGGGGTGGGTATTTGGGGCGTGCGTGGGGTGGGTATTTGGGGCGTGCGTGGGGTGGGTATTTGGGGCGTGCGTGGGGTGGGTATTTGGGGCGTGGGGTGGGTATTTGGGGCGTGCGTGGGGTGGGTATTTGGGGCGTGCGTGGGGTGGGTATTTGGGGCGTGCGTGGGGTGGGTATTTGGGGCGTGCGTGGGGTGGGTATTTGGGGCGTGCGTGGGGTGGGTATTTGGGGCGTGCGTGGGGTGGGTATTTGGGGCGTGCGTGGGGTGGGTATTTGGGGCGTGCGTGGGGTGGGTATTTGGGGCGTGGGGTGGGTATTTGGGGCGTGCGTGGGGTGGGTATTTGGGGCGTGCGTGGGGTGGGTATTTGGGGCGTGCGTGGGGTGGGTATTTGGGGCGTGCGTGGGGTGGGTATTTGGGGCGTGGGGTGGGTATTTGGGGCGTGCGTGGGGTGGGTATTTGGGGCGTGGGGTGGGTATTTGGGGCGTGCGTGGGGTGGGTATTTGGGGCGTGCGTGGGGTGGGTATTTGGGGCGTGCGTGGGGTGGGTATTTGGGGCGTGGGGTGGGTATTTGGGGCGTGCGTGGGGTGGGTATTTGGGGCGTGCGTGGGGTGGGTATTTGGGGCGTGCGTGGGGTGGGTATTTGGGGCGTGGGGTGGGTATTTGGGGCGTGCGTGGGGTGGGTATTTGGGGCGTGCGTGGGGTGGGTATTTGGGGCGTGGGGTGGGTATTTGGGGCGTGCGTGGGGTGGGTATTTGGGGCGTGCGTGGGGTGGGTATTTGGGGCGTGGGGTGGGTATTTGGGGCGTGCGTGGGGTGGGTATTTGGGGCGTGCGTGGGGTGGGTATTTGGGGCGTGCGTGGGGTGGGTATTTGGGGCGTGCGTGGGGTGGGTATTTGGGGCGGCGTGGGGTGGGTATTTGGGGCGTGCGTGGGGTGGGTATTTGGGGCGTGCGTGGGGTGGGTATTTGGGGCGTGGGGTGGGTATTTGGGGCGTGCGTGGGGTGGGTATTTGGGGCGTGCGTGGGGTGGGTATTTGGGGCGTGCGTGGGGTGGGTATTTGGGGCGTGCGTGGGGTGGGTATTTGGGGCGTGGGGTGGGTATTTGGGGCGTGCGTGGGGTGGGTATTTGGGGCGTGCGTGGGGTGGGTATTTGGGGCGTGCGTGGGGTGGGTATTTGGGGCGTGCGTGGGGTGGGTATTTGGGGCGTGCGTGGGGTGGGTATTTGGGGCGTGCGTGGGGTGGGTATTTGGGGCGTGGGGTGGGTATTTGGGGCGTGCGTGGGGTGGGTATTTGGGGCGTGCGTGGGGTGGGTATTTGGGGCGTGCGTGGGGTGGGTATTTGGGGCGTGGGGTGGGTATTTGGGGCGTGCGTGGGGTGGGTATTTGGGGCGTGGGGTGGGTATTTGGGGCGTGCGTGGGGTGGGTATTTGGGGCGTGCGTGGGGTGGGTATTTGGGGCGTGCGTGGGGTGGGTATTTGGGGCGTGCGTGGGGTGGGTATTTGGGGCGTGCGTGGGGTGGGTATTTGGGGCGTGGGGTGGGTATTTGGGGCGTGCGTGGGGTGGGTATTTGGGGCGTGCGTGGGGTGGGTATTTGGGGCGTGCGTGGGGTGGGTATTTGGGGCGTGCGTGGGGTGGGTATTTGGGGCGTGGGGTGGGTATTTGGGGCGTGCGTGGGGTGGGTATTTGGGGCGTGCGTGGGGTGGGTATTTGGGGCGTGCGTGGGGTGGGTATTTGGGGCGTGGGGTGGGTATTTGGGGCGTGCGTGGGGTGGGTATTTGGGGCGTGCGTGGGGTGGGTATTTGGGGCGTGCGTGGGGTGGGTATTTGGGGCGTGGGGTGGGTATTTGGGGCGTGCGTGGGGTGGGTATTTGGGGCGTGCGTGGGGTGGGTATTTGGGGCGTGCGTGGGGTGGGTATTTGGTGCGTGCGTGGGGTGGGTATTTGGGGCGTGGGGTGGGTATTTGGGGCGTGCGTGGGGTGGGTATTTGGGGCGTGCGTGGGGTGGGTATTTGGGGCGTGCGTGGGGTGGGTATTTGGGGCGTGGGGTGGGTATTTGGGGCGTGCGTGGGGTGGGTATTTGGGGCGTGCGTGGGGTGGGTATTTGGGGCGTGCGTGGGGTGGGTATTTGGGGCGTGCGTGGGGTGGGTATTTGGGGCGTGGGGTGGGTATTTGGGGCGTGCGTGGGGTGGGTATTTGGGGCGTGCGTGGGGTGGGTATTTGGGGCGTGCGTGGGGTGGGTATTTGGGGCGTGGGGTGGGTATTTGGGGCGTGCGTGGGGTGGGTATTTGGGGCGTGCGTGGGGTGGGTATTTGGCGCGTGCGTGGGGTGGGTATTTGGGGCGTGGGGTGGGTATTTGGGGCGTGCGTGGGGTGGGTATTTGGGGCGTGCGTGGGGTGGGTATTTGGGGCGTGCGTGGGGTGGGTATTTGGGGCGTGGGGTGGGTATTTGGGGCGTGCGTGGGGTGGGTATATGGGGAGTGCGTGGGGTGGGTATTTGGGGCGTGCGTGGGGTGGGTATTTGGGGCGTGCGTGGGGTGGGTATTTGGGGCGTGGGGTGGGTATTTGGGGCGTGCGTGGGGTGGGTATTTGGGGCGTGCGTGGGGTGGGTATTTGGGGCGTGCGTGGGGTGGGTATTTGGGGCGTGGGGTGGGTATTTGGGGCGTGCGTGGGGTGGGTATTTGGGGCGTGCGTGGGGTGGGTATTTGGGGCGTGCGTGGGGTGGGTATTTGGGGCGTGCGTGGGGTGGGTATTTGGGGCGTGCGTGGGGTGGGTATTTGGGGCGTGGGGTGGGTATTTGGGGCGTGCGTGGGGTGGGTATTTGGGGCGTGCGTGGGGTGGGTATTTGGGGCGTGCGTGGGGTGGGTATTTGGGGCGTGGGGTGGGTATTTGGGGCGTGCGTGGGGTGGGTATTTGGGGCGTGCGTGGGGTGGGTATTTGGGGCGTGCGTGGGGTGGGTATTTGGGGCGTGCGTGGGGTCGGTATTTGGGGCGTGGGGTGGGTATTTGGGGCGTGCGTGGGGTGGGTATTTGGGGCGTGCGTGGGGTGGGTATTTGGGGCGTGCGTGGGGTGGGTATTTGGGGCGTGGGGTGGGTATTTGGGGCGTGCGTGGGGTGGGTATTTGGGGCGTGCGTGGGGTGGGTATTTGGGGCGTGCGTGGGGTGGGTATTTGGGGCGTGGGGTGGGTATTTGGGGCGTGCGTGGGGTGGGTATTTGGGGCGTGCGTGGGGTGGGTATTTGGGGCGTGCGTGGGGTGGGTATTTGGGGCGTGCGTGGGGTGGGTATTTGGGGCGTGCGTGGGGTGGGTATTTGGGGCGTGGGGTGGGTATTTGGGGCGTGCGTGGGGTGGGTATTTGGGGCGTGCGTGGGGTGGGTATTTGGGGCGTGCGTGGGGTGGGTATTTGGGGCGTGGGGTGGGTATTTGGGGCGTGCGTGGGGTGGGTATTTGGGGCGTGCGTGGGGTGGGTATTTGGGGCGTGCGTGGGGTGGGTATTTGGGGCGTGCGTGGGGTGGGTATTTGGGGCGTGGGGTGGGTATTTGGGGCGTGCGTGGGGTGGGTATTTGGGGCGTGCGTGGGGTGGGTATTTGGGGCGTGCGTGGGGTGGGTATTTGGGGCGTGGGGTGGGTATTTGGGGCGTGCGTGGGGTGGGTATTTGGGGCGTGCGTGGGGTGGGTATTTGGGGCGTGCGTGGTAAGGCTGAACGATTAATCGTTTTCAAACCGAAATCGCGATTTGAAACCACGCGATTAGCTAATCGCAAAGGCCGCGATTTTTTATTTTTTTATTTTATCATAATAAATAATTGTAATATTAATATTAATCCCAGAGCACCAGCGGGACTTGTCTCCTTATATCCAGAGTGGCTGCCTCTCTCTACAGGGAGCGAGAGGGCAGCGCCCCCCCCCCCATCTCTCTCTCTCGCTCTGTCCCTCTCATAGAGTTAGGTTAAAGTTTGTCGAGCGGCCGTGTTGCGCAACTTAAGTCCCCGATGCCGCGCGTAGCGGTAAAACATTATTTTCGGTTCGACACAAGTAGTGTAGTAGTAGTGTTGCTCATATCTATGTTTGTTTCTGTAAGTGTAACTTATATTTTTCCCATCATTATTAAACTATTACTGTCGGATGCTGTGATCCAATGTAAACAACAGTACGATGCAAAGCACTTCCTGGTCAGTGTTGCCAGGGTTTGAGAGAGAAATAAGCAACCCTGTCTATGAAAACAAGCCCAAAACAAAAGAAGCGACTATGAACTGTATCTTTGTCACTTATGTACAGTGGTGGAAAAAGTACTCAAATGTTGTACTTAAATAAAAGTATCAATACTGCAATGTAGAAGTACTCTCTTACAAGTAAAAATCCCAAATTCAAAATTGACTTGAATAAAAGTAGGCCTACAAAAGTATTGGTTAGTATTTTATTAGTATATTAGTATTTAAGTAAAATGTACTTAAAGTACCAAAAGTAAAAATACTAATGTTTGAAAGCAGATCTACAAGCTCACAACGCGTCGCATCGCGGCGAGTTGTGAGCTTGTAGATCGGCTATTTTCAAATTACCTAGGTATAAAATAGGGCTAAAGTGGTTAATGTAGGTTTTATAATATTATAATTTATATCTGCAAAGTAACTAGTCACTAAAGTTCTCAAATAATTGTAGTGGAGTAAAAGTACAATATTTGCCTCTGAGATGTAGTGGAGTAGGAGTTAAAGTATTGGAAATTAGAAATACTCAAGTGAAGTACAAATACCTCAAAATTGTACTTAGTACAGTACTTAAGTAAATGTACTTAGTTACTTTCCACCACTGCGTTATGTATTCTGAGTTTTTCACTTCCAAGGAGTAGTAGTAATACAATGTACAGTAGGAGAGGACTTTGCCTTGTGAGACAAAAAAGTGTTAATTTTAGTTGAATGTTAATCTACATAAGCTAAATACTGGATATCAGTAAATATGCTTCTGGAGCCATAAGTGAAAGACTTACTTATTTCACTGCTGTGAATTGTTTACACGAAATGGTAATTATTTGTTTAATTTTATTTTTATTTATTGAACTTCATTTCAGAAAAAGCTTCTCTTCTTGAGCCATAAGTTAATGACAACAAGTTCAATGTTGGGTTGTTTACAAAAATAAGCTATTTCTATTCCAGCTAAATGTTTAAATATATACATGGGGAAAAAAGTACTTGGAAGATACATGTTGGAAGCAATGAAGCAATTCATATCTTTTAGTTCTCATCCTTATTTATTAGAATCTAGAACAGTAAATAAATGGTATGCCATTTGGTAATGTTCCATTACTTCCAATTACTTTTTAAACGTACACAGTGAATACTAAACTGAAGCTTGACTTTAAAAAAATGTTTAAGATTTTTTTTTTTTATTAAAAAAATCGCAATCAAATCGCAATCGCAATATCGGTCAGAAAAATCGCAATTAGATTTTTTCCCAAAATCGTTCAGCCCTAGTGCGTGGGGTGGGTATTTGGGGCGTGGGGTGGGTATTTGGGGCGTGCGTGGGGTGGGTATTTGGGGCGTGCGTGGGGTGGGTATTTGGGGCGTGGGGTGGGTATTTGGGGCGTGCGTGGGGTGGGTATTTGGGGCGTGCGTGGGGTGGGTATTTGGGGCATGCGTGGGGTGGGTATTTGGGGCGTGGGGTGGGTATTTGGGGCGTGCGTGGGGTGGGTATTTGGGGCGTGCGTGGGGTGGGTATTTGGGGCGTGCGTGGGGTGGGTATTTGGGGCGTGGGGTGGGTATTTGGGGCGTGCGTGGGGTGGGTATTTGGGGCGTGCGTGGGGTGGGTATTTGGGGCGTGCGTGGGGTGGGTATTTGGGGCGTGCGTGGGGTGGGTATTTGGGGCGTGCGTGGGGTGGGTATTTGGGGCGTGGGGTGGGTATTTGGGGCGTGCGTGGGGTGGGTATTTGGGGCGTGCGTGGGGTGGGTATTTGGGGCGTGCGTGGGGTGGGTATTTGGGGCGTGCGTGGGGTGGGTATTTGGGGCGTGGGGTGGGTATTTGGGGCGTGCGTGGGGTGGGTATTTGGGGCGTGCGTGGGGTGGGTATTTGGGGCGTGCGTGGGGTGGGTATTTGGGGCGTGGGGTGGGTATTTGGGGCGTGCGTGGGGTGGGTATTTGGGGCGTGCGTGGGGTGGGTATTTGGGGCGTGCGTGGGGTGGGTATTTGGGGCGTGGGGTGGGTATTTGGGGCGTGCGTGGGGTGGGTATTTGGGGCGTGCGTGGGGTGGGTATTTGGGGCGTGGGGTGGGTATTTGGGGCGTGCGTGGGGTGGGTATTTGGGGCGTGCGTGGGGTGGGTATTTGGGGCGTGGGGTGGGTATTTGGGGCGTGCGTGGGGTGGGTATTTGGGGCGTGCGTGGGGTGGGTATTTGGGGCGTGGGGTGGGTATTTGGGGCGTGCGTGGGGTGGGTATTTGGGGCGTGCGTGGGGTGGGTATTTGGGGCGTGGGGTGGGTATTTGGGGCGTGCGTGGGGTGGGTATTTGGGGCGTGCGTGGGGTGGGTATTTGGGGCGTGCGTGGGGTGGGTATTTGGGGCGTGCGTGGGGTGGGTATTTGGGGCGTGGGGTGGGTATTTGGGGCGTGCGTGGGGTGGGTATTTGGGGCGTGCGTGGGGTGGGTATTTGGGGCGTGGGGTGGGTATTTGGGGCGTGCGTGGGGTGGGTATTTGGGGCGTGCGTGGGGTGGGTATTTGGGGCGTGCGTGGGGTGGGTATTTGGGGCGTGCGTGGGGTGGGTATTTGGGGCGTGGGGTGGGTATTTGGGGCGTGCGTGGGGTGGGTATTTGGGGCGTGCGTGGGGTGGGTATTTGGGGCGTGCGTGGGGTGGGTATTTGGGGCGTGGGGTGGGTATTTGGGGCGTGCGTGGGGTGGGTATTTGGGGCGTGCGTGGGGTGGGTATTTGGGGCGTGCGTGGGGTGGGTATTTGGGGCGTGGGGTGGGTATTTGGGGCGTGCGTGCGGTGGGTATTTGGGGCGTGCGTGGGGTGGGTATTTGGGGCGTGCGTGGGGTGGGTATTTGGGGCGTGCGTGGGGTGGGTATTTGGGGCGTGGGGTGGGTATTTGGGGCGTGCGTGGGGTGGGTATTTGGGGCGTGCGTGGGGTGGGTATTTGGGGCGTGCGTGGGGTGGGTATTTGGGGCGTGCGTGGGGTGGGTATTTGGGGCGTGGGGTGGGTATTTGGGGCGTGCGTGGGGTGGGTATTTGGGGCGTGCGTGGGGTGGGTATTTGGGGCGTGCGTGGGGTGTGTATTTGGGGCGTGCGTGGGGTGGGTATTTGGGGCGTGCGTGGGGTGGGTATTTGGGGCGTGGGGTGGGTATTTGGGGCTTGCTTGGGGTGGGTATTTGGGGCGTGCGTGGGGTGGGTATTTGGGGCGTGCGTGGGGTGGGTATTTGGGGCGTGCGTGGGGTGGGTATTTGGGGCGTGGGGTGGGTATTTGGGGCGTGCGTGGGGTGGGTATTTGGGGCGTGCGTGGGGTGGGTATTTGGGGCGTGCGTGGGGTGGGTATTTGGGGCGTGGGGTGGGTATTTGGGGCGTGCGTGGGGTGGGTATTTGGGGCGTGCGTGGGGTGGGTATTTGGGGCGTGCGTGGGGTGGGTATTTGGGGCGTGGGGTGGGTATTTGGGGCGTGCGTGGGGTGGGTATTTGGGGCGTGCGTGGGGTGGGTATTTGGGGCGTGCGTGGGGTGGGTATTTGGGGCGTGCGTGGGGTGGGTATTTGGGGCGTGGGGTGGGTATTTGGGGCGTGCGTGGGGTGGGTATTTGGGGCGTGCGTGGGGTGGGTATTTGGGGCGTGCGTGGGGTGGGTATTTGGGGCGTGGGGTGGGTATTTGGGGCGTGCGTGGGGTGGGTATTTGGGGCGTGCGTGGGGTGGGTATTTGGGGCGTGCGTGGGGTGGGTATTTGGGGCGTGCGTGGGGTGGGTATTTGGGGCGTGCGTGGGGTGGGTATTTGGGGCGTGCGTGGGGTGGGTATTTGGGGCGTGCGTGGGGTGGGTATTTGGGGCGTGGGGTGGGTATTTGGGGCGTGCGTGGGGTGGGTATATGGGGAGTGCGTGGGGTGGGTATTTGGGGCGTGCGTGGGGTGGGTATTTGGGGCGTGCGTGGGGTGGGTATTTGGGGCGTGGGGTGGGTATTTGGGGCGTGCGTGGGGTGGGTATTTGGGGCGTGCGTGGGGTGGGTATTTGGGGCGTGCGTGGGGTGGGTATTTGGGGCGTGGGGTGGGTATTTGGGGCGTGCGTGGGGTGGGTATTTGGGGCGTGCATGGGGTGGGTATTTGGGGCGTGCGTGGGGTGGGTATTTGGGGCGTGGGATGGGTATTTGGGGCGTGCGTGGGGTGGGTATTTGGGGCGTGCTTGGGGTGGGTATTTGGGGCGTGCGTGGGGTGGGTATTTGGGGCGTGCGTGGGGTGGGTATTTGGGGCGTGGGGTGGGTATTTGGGGCGTGCGTGGGGTGGGTATTTGGGGCGTGCGTGGGGTGGGTATTTGGGGCGTGCGTGGGGTGGGTATTTGGGGCGTGCGTGGGGTGGGTATTTGGGGCGTGCATGGGGTGGGTATTTGGGGCGTGGGGTGGGTATTTGGGGCGTGCGTGGGGTGGGTATTTGGGGCGTGCGTGGGGTGGGTATTTGGGGCGTGTGTGGGGTGGGTATTTGGGGCGTGCGTGGGGTGGGTATTTGGGTCGTGGGGTGGGTATTTGGGGCGTGTGTGGGGTGGGTATTTGGGGCGTGCGTGGGGTGGGTATTTGGGGCGTGCGTGGGGTGGGTATTTGGGGCGTGCGTGGGGTGGATATTTGGGGCGTGGGGTGGGTATTTGGGGCGTGCGTGGGGTGGGTATTTGGGGCGTGCGTGGGGTGGGTATTTGGGGCGTGCGTGGGGTGGGTATTTGGGGCGTGGGGTGGGTATTTGGGGCGTGCGTGGGGTGGGTATTTGGGGCGTGCGTGGGGTGGGTATTTGGGGCGTGCGTGGGGTGGGTATTTGGGGCGTGCGTGGGGTGGGTATTTGGGGCGTGGGGTGGGTATTTGGGGCGTGCGTGGGGTGGGTATTTGGGGCGTGCCTGGGGTGGGTATTTGGGGCGTGCGTGGGGTGGGTATTTGGGGCGTGGGGTGGGTATTTGGGGCGTGCGTGGGGTGGGTATTTGGGGCGTGCGTGGGGTGGGTATTTGGGGCGTGCGTGGGGTGGGTATTTGGGGCGTGGGGTGCGTATTTGGGGCGTGCGTGGGGTGGGTATTTGGGGCGTGCGTGGGGTGGGTATTTGGGGCGTGCGTGGGGTGGGTATTTGGGGCGTGCGTGGGGTGGGTATTTGGGGCGTGGGGTGGGTATTTGGGGCGTGCGTGGGGTGGGTATTTGGGGCGTGCGTGGGGTGGGTATTTGGGGCGTGGGGTGGGTATTTGGGGCGTGCGTGGGGTGGGTATTTGGTGCGTGGGGTGGGTATTTGGGGCGTGCGTGGGGTGGGTATTTGGGGCGTGCGTGGGGTGGGTATTTGGGGCGTGCGTGGGGTGGGTATTTGGGGCGTGCGTGGGGTGGGTATTTGGGGCGTGGGGTGGGTATTTGGGGCGTGCGTGGGGTGGGTATTTGGGGCGTGCGTGGGGTGGGTATTTGGGGCGTGCGTGGGGTGGGTATTTGGGGCGTGCGTGGGGTGGGTATTTGGGGCGTGGGGTGGGTATTTGGGGCGTGCGTGGGGTGGGTATTTGTGGCGTGCGTGGGGTGGGTATTTGGGGCGTGCGTGGGGTGGGTATTTGGGGCGTGGGGTGGGTATTTGGGGCGTGCGTGGGGTGGGTATTTGGGGCGTGCGTGGGGTAGGTATTTGGGGCTTGCGTGGGGTGGGTATTTGGGGCGTGCGTGGGGTGGGTATTTGGGGCGTGGGGTGGGTATTTGGGGCGTGCGTGGGGTGGGTATTTGGGGCGTGGGGTGGGTATTTGGGGCGTGCGTGGGGTGGGTATTTGGGGCGTGCGTGGGGTGGGTATTTGGGGCGTGGGGTGGGTATTTGGGGCGTGCGTGGGGTGGGTATTTGGGGCGTGCGTGGGGTGGGTATTTGGGGCGTGCGTGGGGTGGGTATTTGGGGCGTGCGTGGGGTGGGTATTTGGGGCGTGGGGGTGGGTATTTGGGGCGTGCGTGGGGTGGGTATTTGGGGCGTGCGTGGGGTGGGTATTTGGGGCGTGCGTGGGGTGGGTATTTGGGGCGTGCGTGGGGTGGGTATTTGGGGCGTGGGGTGGGTATTTGGGGCGTGCGTGGGGTGGGTATTTGGGGCGTGCGTGGGGTGGGTATTTGGGGCGTGCGTGGGGTGGGTATTTGGGGCGTGGGGTGGGTATTTGGGGCGTGCGTGGGGTGGGTATTTGGGGCGTGCGTGGGGTGGGTATTTGGGGCGTGCGTGGGGTGGGTATTTGGGGCGTGGGGTGGGTATTTGGGGCGTGCGTGGGGTGGGTATTTGGGGCGTGCGTGGGGTGGGTATTTGGGGCGTGGGGGTGGGTATTTGGGGCGTGCGTGGGGTGGGTATTTGGGGCGTGCGTGGGGTGGGTATTTGGGGCGTGGGGTGGGTATTTGGGGCGTGCGTGGGGTGGGTATTTGGGGCGTGCGTGGGGTGGGTATTTGGGGCGTGGGGTGGGTATTTGGGGCGTGCGTGGGGTGGGTATTTGGGGCGTGCGTGGGGTGGGTATTTGGGGCGTGGGGTGGGTATTTGGGGCGTGCGTGGGGTGGGTATTTGGGGCGTGCGTGGGGTGGGTATTTGGGGCGTGCGTGGGGTGGGTATTTGGGGCGTGCGTGGGGTGGGTATTTGGGGCGTGGGGTGGGTATTTGGGGCGTGCGTGGTGGGGTGGGTATTTGGGGCGTGCGTGGGGTGGGTATTTGGGGGCGTGGGGTGGGTATTTGGGGCGTGCGTGGGGTGGGTATTTGGGGCGTGCGTGGGGTGGGTATTTGGGGCGTGCGTGGGGTGGGTATTTGGGGCGTGCGTGGGGTGGGTATTTGGGGCGTGCGTGGGGTGGGTATTTGGGGCGTGCGTGGGGTGGGTATTTGGGGCGTGGGGTGGGTATTTGGGGCGTGCGTGGGGTGGGTATTTGGGGCGTGCGTGGGGTGGGTATTTGGGGCGTGCGTGGGGTGGGTATTTGGGGCGTGCGTGTGGGTGGGTATTTGGGGCGTGCGTGGGTGGGTATTTGGGGCGTGCGTGGGGTGGGTATTTGGGGCGTGCGTGGGGTGGGTATTTGGGGCGTGCGTGGGGTGGGTATTTGGGGCGTGCGTGGGGTGGGTATTTGGGGCGTGCGTGGGGTGGGTATTTGGGGCGTGCGTGGGGTGGGTATTTGGGGCGTGCGTGGGGTGGGTATTTGGGGCGTGCGTGGGTGGGTATTTGGGGCGTGGGGTGGGTATTTGGGGCGTGCGTGGGGTGGGTATTTGGGGCGTGCGTGGGGTGGGTATTTGGGGCGTGCGTGGGGTGGGTATTTGGGGCGTGCGTGGGGTGGGTATTTGGGGCGTGCGTGGGGTGGGTATTTGGGGCGTGGGGTGGGTATTTGGGGCGTGCTGGGGTGGGTATTTGGGGCGTGCGTGGGGTGGGTATTTGGGGCGTGCGTGGGGTGGGTATTTGGGGCGTGCGTGGGGTGGGTATTTGGGGCGTGGGGTGGGTATTTGGGGCGTGCGTGGGGTGGGTATTTGGGGCGTGCGTGGGGTGGGTATTTGGGGCGTGCGTGGGGTGGGTATTTGGGGCGTGGGGTGGGTATTTGGGGCGTGCGTGGGTGGGTATTTGGGGCGTGCGTGGGGTGGGTATTTGGGGCGTGCGTGGGGTGGGTATTTGGGGCGTGGGGTGGGTATTTGGGGCGTGCGTGGGGTGGGTATTTGGGGCGTGCGTGGGGTGGGTATTTGGGGCGTGCGTGGGGTGGGTATTTGGGGCGTGCGTGGGGTGGGTATTTGGGGCGTGGGGGTGGGTATTTGGGGCGTGCGTGGGGTGGGTATTTGGGGCGTGCGTGGGGTGGGTATTTGGGGCGTGCGTGGGGTGGGTATTTGGGGCGTGGGGTGGGTATTTGGGGCGTGCGTGGGGTGGGTATTTGGGGCGTGCGTGGGGTGGGTATTTGGGGCGTGCGTGGGTGGGTATTTGGGGCGTGCGTGGGGTGGGTATTTGGGGCGTGCGTGGGGTGGGTATTTGGGGCGTGCGTGGGGTGGGTATTTGGGGCGTGCGTGGGGTGGGTATTTGGGGCGTGGGGTGGGTATTTGGGCGTGCGTGGGGTGGGTATTTGGGGCGTGCGTGGGGTGGGTATTTGGGGCGTGCGTGGGGTGGGTATTTGGGGCGTGCGTGGGGTGGGTATTTGGGGGCGTGGGGTGGGTATTTGGGGCGTGCGTGGGGTGGGTATTTGGGGCGTGCGTGGGGTGGGTATTTGGGGCGTGCGTGGGGTGGGTATTTGGGGCGTGGGGTGGGTATTTGGGGCGTGCGTGGGTGGGTATTTGGGGCGTGCGTGGGGTGGGTATTTGGGGCGTGCGTGGGGTGGGTATTTGGGGCGTGGTGGGTGGGTATTTGGGGCGTGCGTGGGGTGGGTATTTGGGGCGTGCGTGGGGTGGGTATTTGGGGCGTGCGTGGGGTGGGTATTTGGGGCGTGCGTGGGGTGGGTATTTGGGGCGTGCGGGGTGGGTATTTGGGGCGTGCGTGGGGTGGGTATTTGGGGCGTGCGTGGGGTGGGTATTTGGGGCGTGCGTGGGGTGGGTATTTGGGGCGTGCGTGGGGTGGGTATTTGGGGCGTGCGTGGGGTGGGTATTTGGGGCGTGGGGGTGGGTATTTGGGGCGTGCGTGGGGTGGGTATTTGGGGCGTGCGTGGGGTGGGTATTTGGGGCGTGCGTGGGGTGGGTATTTGGGGCGTGCGTGGGGTGGGTATTTGGGGTGCGTGGGGTGGGTATTTGGGGCGTGCGTGGGGTGGGTATTTGGGGCGTGCGTGGGGTGGGTATTTGGGGCGTGCGTGGGGTGGGTATTTGGGGCGTGCGTGGGGTGGGTATTTGGGGGCGTGGGGTGGGTATTTGGGGCGTGCGTGGGGTGGGTATTTGGGGCGTGCGTGGGGTGGGTATTTGGGGCGTGCGTGGGGTGGGTATTTGGGGCGTGGGGTGGGTATTTGGGGCGTGCGTGGGGTGGGTATTTGGGGCGTGCGTGGGGTGGGTATTTGGGGCGTGCGTGGGGTGGGTATTTGGGGCGTGCGTGGGGTGGGTATTTGGGGCGTGGGGTGGGTATTTGGGGCGTGCGTGGGGTGGGTATTTGGGCGTGCGTGGGGTGGGTATTTGGGGCGTGCGTGGGGTGGGTATTTGGGGCGTGGGGTGGGTATTTGGGGCGTGCGTGGGGTGGGTATTTGGGGCGTGCGTGGGGTGGGTATTTGGGGCGTGCGTGGGGTGGGTATTTGGGGCGTGGGGTGCGTATTTGGGGCGTGCGTGGGGTGGGTATTTGGGGCGTGCGTGGGGTGGGTATTTGGGGCGTGCGTGGGGTGGGTATTTGGGGCGTGCGTGGGGTGGGTATTTGGGGCGTGGGGTGGGTATTTGGGGCGTGCGTGGGGTGGGTATTTGGGGCGTGCGTGGGGTGGGTATTTGGGGCGTGCGTGGGGTGGGTATTTGGGGCGTGGGGTGGGTATTTGGGGCGTGCGTGGGGTGGGTATTTGGGTGCGTGGGGTGGGTATTTGGGGCGTGCGTGGGGTGGGTATTTGGGGCGTGCGTGGGGTGGGTATTTGGGGCGTGCGTGGGGTGGGTATTTGGGGCGTGCGTGGGGTGGGTATTTGGGGCGTGGGGTGGGTATTTGGGGCGTGCGTGGGGTGGGTATTTGGGGCGTGCGTGGGGTGGGTATTTGGGGCGTGCGTGGGGTGGGTATTTGGGGCGTGCGTGGGGTGGGTATTTGGGGCGTGGGGTGGGTATTTGGGGCGTGCGTGGGGTGGGTATTTGGGGCGTGCGTGGGGTGGGTATTTGGGGCGTGCGTGGGGTGGGTATTTGGGGCGTGGGGTGGGTATTTGGGGCGTGCGTGGGGTGGGTATTTGGGGCGTGCGTGGGGTGGGTATTTGGGGCGTGCGTGGGGTGGGTATTTGGGGCGTGCGTGGGGTGGGTATTTGGGGCGTGGGGTGGGTATTTGGGGCGTGCGTGGGGTGGGTATTTGGGGCGTGGGGGTGGGTATTTGGGGCGTGCGTGGGGTGGGTATTTGGGGCGTGCGTGGGGTGGGTATTTGGGGCGTGCGTGGGGTGGGTATTTGGGGCGTGCGTGGGGTGGGTATTTGGGGCGTGCGTGGGGTGGGTATTTGGGGCGTGCGTGGGGTGGGTATTTGGGGCGTGCGTGGGGTGGGTATTTGGGGCGTGCGTGGGGTGGGTATTTGGGGCGTGGGGGTGGGTATTTGGGGCGTGCGTGGGGTGGGTATTTGGGGCGTGCGTGGGGTGGGTATTTGGGGCGTGCGTGGGGTGGGTATTTGGGGCGTGCGTGGGGTGGGTATTTGGGGCGTGGGGGTGGGTATTTGGGGCGTGCGTGGGGTGGGTATTTGGGGCGTGCGTGGGGTGGGTATTTGGGGCGTGCGTGGGGTGGGTATTTGGGGCGTGCGTG
>NW_028155734.1:0-1000 GCF_963454915.1 Gymnoscopelus microlampas | reverse complement strand
TGCCAGAGTCATTATAGAGCATGATTGCCGATGCTTTGACCCAACATTTCATTGACAAACAAGTGTAAAATCTGGAAATCAACTTGAAAAATATGTTTTTTTTAAGTTTCTATTTGAGAACTATTTGAGAAAAACTAAAACAAAACCAAACACGTATTGTTTGATAGAACGACCAGCACGAATGTATCTGTCTGACTAGAGCCTCACTCTGTCTGTCTGTCTGTCTGTCTGTCTGTCTGTCTGTCTGTGTCTGTCTCTCTCCCTTGCATAATGTAATAACAGTGTTATAACACAGTTATTACACTGCTATAATATTAATAATATAACTACGGCTCCATTTGGTTATATTTGTACCCCATGTACACATGGATAAAGCAACCCCCCCCTCTCTCTCTCTCTCTCTCTCTCTCTCTCTCTCTCTCTCTCTCTCTCTCTCTCTCTCTCTCTCTCTCTCTCTCTCTCTCTCTCTCTCTCTCTCTCTCTCTCTCTCTCTCTCTCTCTCTCTCTCTCTCTCTCTCTCTCTCTCTCTCTCTCTCTCTCTCTCTCCCTCCCTCTCCCTCCTTATTGTTTGGAGTGGTGGAGTGGCTCCATTCTCTCTGTCTCTCCAGAGGCTGATTGAAGAGCGCTCTTCTCCTCCTCCTCCTCCTCACTGCTGTGATTTACTCAGGCTATCTGTGGGAATTGGGCTGGAAGCTGCCTTATTAAGAGGAAGACTGCATGTGTGAAGGGTTCCGCTGACTGATTGGCCAATTGAAGGGAAGGCCACATGAGCGGAGATACAACAGAACCGAAGGAGCGCCGTCTCTCCCTAAAACACACACACACACACACGCACGCCACACACATTTGTATATACTTGTGTGGACATCGATATTTTAGGACGCCATGTTTAACCCAAACCCCTACACAGCCGAAAAAAAGCAGAAATAACTGGCAAAAAAGAAAAGGCTCACCACAGACGTGCGACTAAGTTTCAACCAGATGTACATCCAACCCCACA